>NW_012140191.1:1803398-1803928 GCF_000956105.1 Propithecus coquereli
CAAATATGAGTTAGGTATATTTCTTACTATATGTGTATATCATTTTCTTGAATCTTTTAAAACCCGTATTCATTTGGATTTTATTTCAAAACTCTATCTCTGACTTCCATATTGTTACTATTTTTTAAATTTTGTTTTTGTTTATGTTTTTCACAAATGAAAATCTCCTTTGAACTGCTCTCACTTTGAGCTTCATTACATCACATTTTGTTTTTCTCTTTCTCTGCTTTCCTGACTACAGCCAGCCCACGATTACTTTAGTTTTAAATCACATCTTTCCTAGGCTTTTGTACCTCTGCTTTGGACTTTTATAAGTCAAATACTTCATTAAGATTTTTAGTTATTTATTTAACTCATAGCAATATTTTTGGCTGCGATTTTTTGTCTCCTCTATGTCAGTGTTTTCCTAGCATGTGTATTTCATCTACCATTTTCCCTTGTTCTTTCTTGGATTGTCTCTTGTAGTGCCTTTTTATATTATGCCAGTTCCCTTTTGATTATGACTCTACAGATCCTGTGCCCATTTCTTT
>NW_012140191.1:1803978-1808197 GCF_000956105.1 Propithecus coquereli
AATATGCTGGAACTTCATTACAGAGGCAAATTCAGCTCATGCCTAGGGGAGTTTACTGATCGAAGAGTTGGAAGGCCTATGTTGTACTATCTGAACTATATGATCTTACAGCACAATAAATTAGTTGCCATTGTCAATACATTAAAGTATGCTACCAGCTGACTTATAATTGCTAGCATTACTTAATAATTCTTTTAAGTTATGGTACTGTCCTGTAATGACAAATGTTAGTTTTAGAAATGAAGTCCCATGTAAAGTTTCATTTAAAAAGCTTCACTGCTTTAAAAAAAAAAGTGGAAAAAAGTTATCCAGTACATAAGCTGTAACAAGGCTAAATAATTTTCCACAATGACATCAAAGTTCTGATTGTGTATCAATTATTAATATTTCCTTCTTATTGAATCTCTCTGACTGCTATGGTCATTTTCAGTAGGAGCATTTTAAGGCATTTGGAGGTTAAATGATTTTCCTGAGATGGCATGGATATTTAAGGAGAAGAGCAAGGAGAGAGAACCTGGTTCCTATCTATTAATTCAGGGTTCTATCCACTGCACCACACTGTCTTTAGAGACTGTTAATGATGAAAAGCTGAGACATAAAGAAACAAAGAAACTTATTCAATATTTAAGTAGAAAAATTTGGACAAAACAGTTATTTTGACTCCTGAAACCAGTATGTTTTCTACTATAGCAAGCATCTTTCCCAAAAGACAAAAAGTAATTAATAAAAAAGAATACAATATTTTCTCAAGGAATTCAATGGCTGGCAGCTGAACTTTTCAAGGAATTGAGCCCAAAATAACTATAAATTTAGGAATAGCAAGTGCCTTTCTGTCTTCTCTGTTTCTGGAAATGAGTGTTGCATTAGTATATATATGGTCCGCCTCATTAATGTTCAGGTTATCTAGGATGTTAGGAAAAGAGTACAAGCAAGGAAGTGGGCAATAAAGCTGGATGACTTGAAACTCAAAATGGGAGGGAGGGTTTTATATAGGTGAAAAGCAACAATCTAGATTTCCCCCAACCCCAAAAGAAGCAATTAGGAGAATGGAATTTGTTTTGTTCCAGATGGCTACCTGTTGCACAATTATACTCACCTCATCTCTATCTGTTGTGTAGGTAAGAAGAGTAAAAAGTACACACATAGGCTGCTGGGGAAGTTCAGTAATTACAAAATTAGGGTTCCTATTAAGGTTAAGGAGGTAAAAGAAATATTTCTTGAAACGATTGGAAACGAAAGGGAATTTTTATATAGATAGACTGAGAAAAGAGTTTGAGGAATTTAGAGAAAAGTGTTGGGAGAAAGGTAGGCAGTGGCTAGAATAGTCAAGAAAAAGTGAAACAGAGAAGTGTAGGAAAGATTATTACTAATCGGAAGGACTAACATTTGGGCCATTTGCCACAGATAACAAGCATATGAGACATGATTGAATTTATTGTCCTTTAGATTATGGGCCTGTGTAGACCAGCAGTTATTAAAGACTTGGTGAAGTATGCAGACTGTTCAGCATCCAAACAGGAGATTGTTCAGATGATGTTCTGCATATTATTAAATACAGCATCCCATCGTCTTCCGTTTCCCTTTGCAGGACTGAAACATTCATTCCCACAGCTGCTGGGAGTATTGGCAGCTGAAAGCTCTCAGGTAAGTTTCTCTCCTGGACTTGCCCTCAGCGGAAGATGCTAGGTTTGTCTGGATGTTCCCTGGTCCCCAGGTTCCCAGTGTCAATAGTGAGTACTGGTACGGAGTCGAGCCGATGATGGAGTGATCACAAACACAGAGCAATTTTATACAGTTTATCATGTAAAAGAAAGAATGAAAGTAAGGAAGGAAGCTACACAAAGTGAAAACACGTTCCAAAACACGCTCCTGGCAGGATTGGTAGTCGTTTTCCGCCTTTGGGGGTGATTGACAGGTTGGTATTATATAACAGGGATAGGTTACATAACAGTTTCCCTTTCTGCATGTGTCTTCCCCAGAATCCTTCAGGAAACTTCACCTATGTTATGCTAATTAGACGGTAATGAGCTCTAGATCGGTAAAAGGTTACGGGGAACTTTTTACTGTGTACGTTTCCACCAGGGAACATTTCTAGCCGCAATTTGGTTCCTAGGTACAATTCAGTTCCCGCTCTCCACCAGACCTAACAAAGTGAGCCACCTCGCTCAAAGTCACACCTCCTCCTGAAGGAAACCTGCTTCTAGTGGCTGATTGAGACCAGGGCTCTAAAGATACAGCTCATCAAGTTCTGACAAGATAAGGGCCATCTCAGTTCCAGAGCTTCTTGTGGGATCAGGAGAAGGCTTTGTTATTTTTCTGACTAGTCTGTAATTTCTGCCTTTGCCCAGTTCTATTTCGCTCACTCCCTTAAAGATGTTGCCCCCAAGCTCACTTCTTGTTCTCTCTGCCTCCGTATCTGTTTCTAGGACAACTTAAAAACATCTAATACTGCACTTTCCTTTCCAAAACAACCATTATTAGCCATTGCTTTGGAATCATATGAAAAAGAGAAAAAAGAGTTTCATTAAAGGGAATTTTCCTCAGCTACTACAAACAACTTTGCATGAATTAGGTTACTTTATAAATGTGTGACCATAATTTTAGGAAAAATTCCTTCTGGTAGAATGACTTGGTCAAAGGGTATATCCATTTTAGTGCTCTTTAAAGAGATTGGAAATTCCCACAGCCAGCCTTCTGAATTTGGCCAAGCTGTAGATGAAAAATGGTTCTCATTATAATTTTATTTTGTATTTCTCTCACTGTAAGTGATTTTTACACAACTTTTTATATGATCATTCATATTTTATTGTTGTTAACTGGGTATAAATAACTTTATTGTGTTGCTCTTTTTCTATGTGATATTCTGTACCTTCTTTTTATGTCAAGGAAAATTAAACTCTTAACTTACAATGTTTTCCTCTGCCTTTACTACATATCTTGCCATGCAAAATATTTTAATTGCTTATGTATTTATAGTTACCAATATTTTTTACGTATTCAGATTTTTGTTTTATAAATAAAAAGTGTTTTACCGCTATGAGATTATTTTTAATTCTAGTATATTTTCTTTTAGTTCTTTTATAGATTTTTGCTTGTTTGATAAAATGTGATACAGTTTGTGATATATCTTGAGTAGTGATCTAACTATACTATTGAATTCTGTTTGCTAATATTATGGGAGAATTTTTATACAAATATTTACATATATGAATATTTGATAAACTCTTTTGTGTGTTATTTATGTCAGTATTATTAATGTCATGTCACTTATGGGAATACGAATTTTTTCCCTATGTCCAGTTTATATGAGTTTTAACTTTTAAAGGTTTGGCCTGCTACTCATTTGAGAATAGCCCTTTGACAACAATCCCTATTTTTTTTTTTTTCAGCATATTATGGGGGTATAGATGTTTAGGTTATGTATGTTGCCCTTGCCTCCCCACTCCCCGCCAAGTCCGAGTTTCAAGTGAACAATCCCTATTTTTGATATTGTTATTTATCTACCTACATTTTCTTTTCTTCTGAGTTCTTATTTCAATATTGCTTATTTATGTTAATTTGCTCTATCATTTTTCCTTGAGGATCATCTCTTATTTGATATATGTGTCTTTTTCTAGTTTACTTATAATTAGTTTGGCCAAATGTTTATATTTTATTAGTTCTTCTTGAAAGGAAAAACTATTACATTCATTATATAAATTATTTTTCAATATTATAATATTAATGTTTACTTTTTCTTAATTGTTTTCTTTCTTACGATTCTAAGGTTTATTTGGGTTCCATTCTTTTAGACTCTTTAGTTAAAACTTACTTTACTTTTTGTTTTTATTTACATATTAGTATAAACAAAGCATAAATTTTTCTTTGACGTTGTTTTAATTGGCCACAGGTGTGTTTAAATTATTTTCTAGAAATTTTAACATTATTGTTTTGATTTTGTTATTGGCCAAAGAGGTGCTTAAGAGATGGTGGTTGTTTTTCATTTCCAGGTGTTGTGCTAGGGTCTAATATTGTTGTTGTTTTTGCTAATCGATTTTATCAGTTGGTGACTGGGTGTTGATTGCTTTCCATTATTTTGTTTAAGAATAAATATGCCATTATAATTTATAGATTCTGGTTTTCTATATTTTCTGGAAAGTTTTTGCTACACATTTTGTCTGTTTCTCTTCGTATTTCTCATCTTCTCGAACATCAAATATGAGTTAGGTATATTTCTTAC
>NW_012140191.1:1810312-1848150 GCF_000956105.1 Propithecus coquereli
TCTTTCTAAATTGAAAAAAGATGGATAATTTAAAATGAGAAACACTTTAAAGTGTGGATGCAACCAAAGTAATATATTTTTCCTTCTTTGAGTAATATATTCGTTCCCACCAAAATCATTACCATGTATCAAAAAGCTAGAAACTATAATTCTGATGTGCTTCACTATTCCCATGCTGGATAATAGTTTACCTGGTTATATTATTAATGGAATTTTTGCTTCAACATATATTTTAGTGAAAGCATTTTCTTTCTATTTGGAAAATAAAGGGATGATAAATTATTTTTTTATGTAATAGAACATTTTTCTAGAAAGTAAAGTTTTGAAAGAAAACATTCTAAGAACTGTATATTTATAGTTAATGTCTCTGCATGGTCCCTGATGCTTTGGCTGTGCAGCTCATATTATTTCTAAGTATCAGCCAGAATCAACACTGGCTTTGTTATAGGGCAGGCTGATATAAAGTGCCATATGTGCTCCAGTGACACAGCACAAGGAGACAGACAAAGGCCTTCACTACGAGTTTCTTTTCTTTTTTTATTTAGATTTCTCCCTGAACCTACTGTTATCCCTTCTAGTTAATTTAAATCATTTCTTCTTGCCAGCCTGTACCTGCCAAATAAAACATCCCAATCAAGTGTCTAGTGTACAAAGCAGAAAGGTTTGGTCTGATCCTGGCAGACTTTTGTTCTCTTCCATCTCTATAACCATGCTACCTAATTAAATTCTATAGGACCTTTACTAAGACAAGATAGGTCAGGTACATGAAAGGAGGAAGAAAAGAGAGTCAGTCAATTATCATAACCAGATTGGCTTTCAATGGCACCAAACCTCATCAACCTACTTTCTTTACCACTGTCGGGTCCTCCCAGACCTCTGGCATCTGGTATCAGGTCAGCTGCTGATTTACTTGAGCCTAAACACATACCTTTCCAAGGTCTTGAAATTTAATTGTACAGTGAATTTGCTGCGCCTTACAGAGTCTTTCCACTCTAACATATTTAGTTAGTGAACACGAACTCTTAGAGAAGAAAAGTGAGAGGAAAGTAGATAAAGTGTCTCTAATATATGATTAAATTGTCCTGTAGGCCCATTTTGCACACAAATAATAAAGTTATGATTAATAAGTTATCTAGCACGTTAACAAAGATACAAGCAAAAATAGCCCAATACTATCGAATTTGCAAGATGCTTTGGTTTTGAAAGAATTGTTATGGTCTTTTCAACCTTGAAAAACTCTGGTTCTGAAGTTCGTGTCTAGGTGAAAAGTAGGCACCTTCTTCCTTGTGCCTAAATGTTCTTAAAAAGATGTAATCAGATATGGTCTTTTCTAAATATACAGGAAACTTGAATGTCCTATACTCCCCAGTGACTTATCAGAACAGGTGCTAATGAAATTCCTGAAACACAATATGAACACAATCTTTGCCTCACCCCACACTGAGCCTACTTTCCTCTAAGTGCTTGTAATCTATTGCTTTTTAGTATTGTATTCAAAAAAAGTGAAATAGATGATTTCTTCTTATAAGGTCTGTGAGGAATTGCAGTTGCTAAAATGCTACTGTGTAACCAGCATATTTTATAGTTGATCTGGTCAATAATAAAAAATATTTCCTTAGGAAGGTGATTAAAAGGAACAGATTGCACAACAATTAATTTAGCTCATTCTATAGTTTTTCGTTTTTATTGTAATGATTTCCTCTGCTGCTATTATCATATTTAACTGTATAAAAACCACAGTTTAGCAAAACTGTACTTGATATTGCAGTTTCAGATATGGCCACAGCATTTAGGAATATTTAAAATATTCCTAAAGTCAGACCGAGGCAAAGTAAAAGGACATAAAACTGAGCAGATGTTCCATTTTCAGACCTGTTGAGAATGCAGAGTCACTACCATTATTTTTCCAATTTTAATATTATCAATGGTAAAAAACAGGCACTGATATCCAGGACGCTAGATAAACTGATGTAGTAATAAGGAATGAAGAAAATTCATACTTTTTACTCTAAAGAAGCCTACATCAAAGACCTACAAAACATACTGGACTTCATTGATAGTTAATTCTTTGTCAAAATACGGGTATAGTGTGCAAGACTAATCTTGCTTTTTATACCTATAATATATATTTATTCCATAATCTTACAGTAGAGATTGTGTTCTTCATGAAGCACTGGGGCTTTCACTGGTAATGAATCGGAGAAGATCATAGCAAAGAAAAATATTATAGAACCTTAAAAAGAAATAACACATTATTATAAACAAGGTAAACATTTTTTTCTGAATATATCCGAACTTTCCCATGTAAGCTAAGACTTAACTTTAGACAGATTTTATTGGATACTTTGGAGAGATGTATTGAAAGAGAAATGGTTATCTCTGCAGTGACTCTACTACTCTTACCTAAGCAATTGTAATTGCCTTTTAAAACCTTAGATAAATAGATGATCTTGAACCTTTCATTCCTCAAACTTGCCCTTCGTAAATGAATATCATTTTGATTTTTTTCTTTCCACCAAGATTTCCAAACTCATATCCTACTTTTTTCTCAATGTAGTGTGAACTTTTATGATGACACCATTCCCCTTTCTTGAACTCCATTCATTCTCCATTTAGGCCAATAGACAAAATCTATCTTTTTTCAAGAAGGACTCAACTCAAATGTCAGCCCTTGTAATGAGAATGTCCCCCAATCAGCATGTTTTAATATTACTTCTTTTGGATTCCAATTATAAGACTTCACTTTACTTCCTCACATTTTATTTTGTGTATATTCCTTCCTTTTTTATGGAAGGTGGTAATAAGGTAGCAACTTCAGTCAATCAGACCTGCATATGAATTCCAGCATCCCCACCTTTCATCTTTGTGGCTTTAGACAAATGAATTAAACTTTCAGAGCCTTAGTGTCTTCATATTTAAAATAGGAATAACAATATTGACCCAACGTATTTTCAGGGAGATTAGGTGAAATAAAATATGGAAAATCCTCAGAATATTGTCTGAGATATTATTCTATTTATATTATAGCTATCCTAAAGTCAGTGTCTATGGTTTATTTACCCTTATATTTCAAATGCCTAGACCAATATCTTGCATAGGTCTAACTCATCCACCTTCTTAGAAGTTTAAAATTTCCCACAGAATATCAGAATTTCTACCCATAATCATGAATAATACAATAACCCAGAAAAGAAGAAACATAATGTTAAGCCGCCAGATAGATTTTCCGGAGGAAAAGACAAAAGCTAAAGTACATATACCCACATCTTCAAATGCTTTGCTCTACTATAGGGTTATCTAACCAAATCAAGCAGTCAGTGGAAATTATACTAAACTATAGCACAAGGAACCCATATATTATGCCTGGCTCTGCCATTTCGTATTATGTGATATGCTGCAATTCCCAGGCCCTGTCAAAAGTTCTGTTGTTTTCATCTGTAAAATGGGTATTACCATATATGCCTCGACATAGAGTATTGTTGATAGAATCGAATGAGATGATAGTTACAAATATATTTGGCAAACTGAAAAAAAAAAATGGCCTTCGAAGCCAAACTCACCCAGTCTTGCATTCAAGTTTTCAATATTTACTAGCAAATATTAGGGAATGTTTGTAGAATTATAAATATAGATAACAGTGTCTACCTTGCAAGGGAGTTTGGAGCATTAAAATAAATAATATATTAATACATAAACTTCATGTTACATAGTAGTTGGTCAAATGTGCTAACATGTATTATAAGGCATTATTTTATTATAAAGAATATGCTAAGAATATCAAAATAAATATGACAAATTTGATATTTTAATATCTATTAATGTATTTTAACATGGATTTAGCTCTTAAGATAACTAAATGTGTTGAGCATGTTAAGTTTTGAAATTTTACTTTTCTCATTTCTTCTACTCGGAGAAATTGATGTTAATCCCCTAAATTAATCACCAGTGACTCAACCAAAACATTTCACTCTGTCCTTTTAAAAGAGATAGTGTTCACAATATCTTTATTTTAGCACCTATAAATGTACCACCTTGCCCAAAGAAATTGGCTCCCATTAGGAGCTAAATGTAAGGGGGTCACTGCATGCAAAGCCATAGCACCATAATGGCAGTGAGTGTTTCATATTTTAATTTAGTCAGGTGGGCTGTACCCCGCCAAGAGTACTTTATAACTACTTAATATTTCCTAGTCATTTGAATGTAAATAAGCTTGTGAAGAGAATTTGGGTAACTTTTTTATTTTTATTTTTTTTTAAGCAAGCATGTTTGGCAGGCAGGTTTTCCCAAGATCACCCAGCTTTAATTTTAAATTTCAAAAGCCTCACATTTAATCCCTTGAGCTGGCCTGGTACCTTGTACCATCTGTTCCCATGGTTTTGTTATAACAGTGAGCACCTGCAGAGTTTTGCAACATTTCAAGCTGATTGTGGACAAAAATCAAAATAATTATAATTTTCATAAAGTAAAGACTTCCATTCAGACACTACAATCCCATCTGACGTGGATTTTGGAAAACCAATCTTGCCCATAATTTGTTTCATATGGATAAGGGTAATTTATTTCTATTTTGTTTTTGTGGAAAATCAATCCTTTAAAATATATGCACAATCAATGTGGAATTCTCACACTCCAATCACATCCAGAAAACTCTTGGATAATCCTAGTCAGTTCTTACATCAGGGCTTCTTGCTATATTTTGATCAGACAAGGCCATTAGTCAACAGCCATGTTGAGGTTAGTCTTCTTTTTAGTTGTTCACATTTTTGTTGTTTTTGTCTGTTTCTGTTAGTAGCAATGAAATATTCTAAGTATTTTATTTTCAAGTGTTTTTCCACTGTCATTAGAAGCAAAACATTTGTGTATTATTCATTAAAGACAGAAAAAGGAAAGATAGAGTGTGTGCTTATATTCTCCTTACATTTTAGGCATAGAAAAATAATTCATGTAAACGTAGGATTCTGTATTAGAAACCTTAGATTTCGGCACATCAATATCTTCTAGTAGTTAAATATCTTGTCAGTAAGTTGATCATCTACTGGCCACAAGAGAATTACTCATGCAGGATGAAGAAAGATCTTTAAGATGGATACCCAAGTATGGACCGTTTGCTCTTTGTTTTGGTATTTAGAAAGAAATCTTACTGAGCTGTCAATGATGCCCAGCTTTTAATTTTCTATTTTAAAAGTATTATCCTTTTATTCCACCATACTTCTAAGATTCTATAAAACCTTAATTTTAGTTTAGTTTGAATCCATTGACCAGTAGCTAAGTGTGATAAATTTGACCTAGTTTTTCTAGATGTTCAAAAAGCAGTAATAATTCTGCAGTATATTACCTCATTAAGACACAACCAGAAGTATGATAAAATGTTGTAAGGAAATTAAGAGTTGGATCTCTGCAACATTGGAGCCCAAACAGTACCACTTAAGGGCACTCTTAAAATATTATAATGCATAAGAGAGTAAATCTCTTGGATACAGTTAAAAAATCACCTTGTCCTTGTGGAAGAACAGTAGAGCCACCAAAAGTGAACTGCCATGAAGAGAAGAGCAGTAGGAATCAATGTGGTGCTTAGTCAAGAAAGTTGGATAAATCAGGACCTTGCATAGGTTGCTACCCTGGTGGTACGTTGGTGATAACTGTAATACCTGGTAGAACAGGGGAACTACCAGAAGGTAAGTGACCTGCTTGGAGGGGCATCAGAAGACAAGGTACTGTTCAACAGATTAGGCAACGTGGGAGCCAACCTCCAGCAGAGTGAGAGATAAACGTTGGCAACACTTAGAAATATTTCAGAGAGAGGGATATATTATAGAGGGCTGGATATCCAATGTCATTTTGTAGGACCTAATAACTTACAAATGCTTCAATATTAATTTTAATACCCTTTCATTTGCTTGCAAAGCTTGTAAAGCTTGACAAAGTTTATATTATAGTAACAAGAGAAATTTTATTTTTAAATTTTAATTGGAAATTTTATTTAGAATGCTTTTTTAATTTAGGAAGACCAACCTACTTCAACTACTCAGCATATAACCTACCAATCTGAGTAGCACCTTTGTTTTGTTGTTCCATGGGGCATCGGTAGACCATGAAGTACTCTTTTAAGTTCATGTTTCTTGCCTTTTTCAACTGAAAAATAAAAATATATTGTTAATATAGAGAA
Source organism: Propithecus coquereli (assembly GCF_000956105.1). Taxonomy (NCBI): domain Eukaryota; kingdom Metazoa; phylum Chordata; class Mammalia; order Primates; family Indriidae; genus Propithecus; species Propithecus coquereli. Next base: position 1,816,479 of record NW_012140191.1, read on the forward strand.
CTAGATTCCCATTAAGGGACAAAAGAACATAAACATTATTTGTTAAAACAATTATAATTTTTTAGATATGAACTAATGAATATGTCATATACAAATGTCATTTCCAAAACATTTGTCCATGAAGAGCAAATTGAAACAAAATACATGTCTTGTGACTCTTATGGCCAGAATACTAGAAATATTAATAAGTTGGAAGTCAGAATCCTTGAGCTCTTATTCAAATTTTTCATTTAGTAGCTGAGAGACCTTGAGAAGGAAGAAGGATTAGTAGAATCACATAAATTCTTGGGATTTTCTCATCTTTGGAAACTATATTATAAGCTTCATGTGGGAAGGGATTTTATTTTGTCTGTTTACTATGTTTCCAGAAAAGTCTGTAACAAATGAGTATTTGAATAGGTAATCTCTTCAATATTTGCTGGCTCCCATATCCACAAAATAATATGTGATAGTATGTGATAATATACTACACTATACATGCTATGCTATATTTAAGAGTGCTAAAAATGATGGAAAGATACTTGTAGTCTTTTCAGAAAAAATTTTATTTAGTAGAGTAAGTCTATTTGCTCAAGGCTTTGATATTTTGTTCCCAGAATGATTCAGTTTCAAAACCGTATACTTTTTTTCACTTTAATTAGAACCTTAGCTGTATGTATATTTGTCGTAAAGTAGATAGGGTGTTACCCAAACTGCCATCATTTTAGTCATCATATATCGAATTATTTTTTGATATTATTCTTACAGTTTATATCTCCAGGGGCTTCATTTGATAGCTGGCTGGAATTGATTATGAATCTTCTCAGAAGTGATACATTTTCATGTGTTAAGACTGGTGACATTCACCTCTGAAAATTTCACTCACATTTTCCTCAATTTTTCAGGTCTCAGATAATCCTACATCGTGTAATACAGAATAATTATATAGGAAAGGGTCAACACTCTGAGTTAATAAACACACACACAAAAAGCATATTTCAAAATGTCAGGTAAAAATGTAAATTTATGGTTTCACTGAATTATTATTTTTATAAATTTGGAATATTTTTCAATTAACAAAATACCTTTTTGTTTCAATTTTGCCATCACAGTCATAAAATATACTTGTCAAACGTATAAATTTGGGAACCCTACCTTTATATTTCATTCCACCTATAACCAGTCCCTCCCAGACCCCAGCCCCCAAATTCTCCTGAAGCTGCTCTCATCATTTTTGACCATGCAAATTCTTACTTTTTTCAAAGGACAGTAAGTAAAGATAATTCTTCTCTTCTTTTTAGTGACACTGGTTTCCTACTATTCCCTATGCCCTACCCCCTTTTTTCAATTCTTCACTTCATTTCTCCTTCCACAGGCTCTCTTTAGAACTTTGTCTTCCACCTTCTTAAGACTTTTCTTTGAAGAAAGTCTTCTCCTACTCTTATTTTGCCAATAGGAAAACCTCCATGCCCTCACATTCTGCTGACCATTGATCAAGTTGCTATTACTCCATATATTTACCATAAATTTCCCAATTTAAATTTATTGTTGCTAGGATGTTTTCTAGTTCATTTCTTTGGATTGTTTGCATGTATGTATGGCTGGAAATTGGTTTATTTTGTTTTGTTTGTATCTTTTACCACTTATCAAGTTTGACCCTACTGGAACTAAATGCTTTCCTCACAGGGTACATGACATTGGTGTTATCTTCCTCCTGCTGAAGAGGGTACTAGCAATGCTTCTTCAATAATCAAGATTCAATCAATCATCTTGGAAATGTGAAGTGTTTATGGATTTAGGTTGCAATAATCACTCATGGAAGAAGTTACACAGAGACTGAATTTTTGCATTAACAGAAAGCCATACCTGAATCTTTCCTGAAAAAATGGAAACTATAACCTTAATCTCACTACAGTGAAATGATAAATAACATCACCATGTGAACAAGCTCAACAAGGCAAGCCCAATCCATTCTGGTGGGAGTTATGAAACAGTGGTCATACTTCCTCTATATTGTCCGTTCAACTCTGAACATGTTGAGTGTGGGCATTGATTACTGTTGACTTTTATATCCCAAAGTGTCTAGTATATTACTTGGAATATAGTAGGCATACAGTAAAGATATTATTATTTTAATGAATGAATGTTTTAAAGTTAGGCAAAGCCTTAGAAGATGGCATGCTAAAGGGTAGCTATTTATATAGAAAACCGTGGAAATTTTAAATAGGATAGCTAAAAATGATTCGATTTCATTTAAAGAGCTATTTTCACAAAATGTAATTTATTGGTTACAATGAAAACATGTTTCCAGGGTTACATAAGTTTTCCCCTTGCACTTTTTTTTTCCATTTTAAGCAAAGACTAAAAGTGCTTTTGAAGCTTCTACAACTTTCAAAGCACATCCCCTCATTATTATATCTTTGATTTTCTAGCTTCGCCTTGAATTGTCCATGTCTTTGTCCATCCATTAAATTTCCATACAGAAGAAACAAACATTTCTTTAAAGTTTCATGAAATAAAAATTGAAACTTAGCTTAAAAAACTTTGTACTGCTTCTCTTGGCTAGAATTTTTTGAATAACACAGGCTGAAAATTTTTAAAATGATGATTTTTATTTTGTAATCCTAAAGTTGAGTCCTTATCACAGAAAAAGGAAAAAAAATGCTTATTTCAGTGAAAAGAGATTTTTCACTAATTAAATATTTTTCAATTTTGTCCCTTGATTTTATTTTTTACTTTTCACATGTTCTTTGGAGTTATATTTAGGTAATGATTATAGAAGAAACAATGATATATAAAGGAAAAATATACAAGTTTTTTAGAAAACTGTTTTAAAATAATTATTTAGTAAATAAAATTGCTTTTTAAAAGGGAGGATCTGAGTCTGAAACTGACAGAAAGATTGTTTTCTTTTTGATTCAGCAGCTTTTTCATTTTATATTCTTTAATATATTTTTAAAAAGCCTAAGCCACTTACTTTATAAGAAGATGATACTAATAACCAATTTAATTTTCATTTTGTATATATATCAATTAACCTCTAAAATGATAAATATGTTAATCATATTAAACCTCAAATTTTTAAGTTCTCTAACTCTAAGCCCTGAATGTTATTAAGGAATTAGCTTTGAAAAAATAACACTTATTTTAATATCCTACCTCTGTCACTATGACCTAGGAAAGTTGTGTAAGCTCTCTGGCCCTCTTTCTTCATTTTTAAAATGGGATAATAATAACATTAATTAATAGCTGAGTTGCAAGGGTAAATAAGCTAACATATGCAAAAAGCTTAGAATGTATCCAGGACATCGTAAGGTCTCAATGAAGGTAGGTAAATATTTTACCAGTAATTTAATAAGGGGTGTCTCCTTGAAACAGACAACTATCTTTGGTCATTTTTTACTTCAGTTTGTCATAAAAAATTAACATAAAAATGAGAATTAATTAATAACAGTAGTGATAAACTCTCCAAATCCTGTGCTTAGAAATTTTGAAACTTCACAAACAGAAGAGCACAGAAGAGATGTCATATTCCTTGAGCCCCTATAAGTTGCCAAGCACTGTGTTAGGCACTTTCTTATTGATCTTTCTTATTGACCCTACCCATACTGGAGTCAAAGTGACTGAGGCTACCAAAAATTAAGAAACATACAACTGGAGGCCGGGCGCGGTGGCTCACGCCTGTAATCCTAGCACTCTGGGAGGCCGAGGCGGGTGGATTATTTGAGCTCAGGAGTTTGAGACCAGCCTGAGCAAGAGAGAGACCCTGTCTCTACCAAAAATAGAAAGAAATTAATTGGACAGCTAAAAATATATAGAAAAAAAGAATTAGCTGGGCATGGTGGCACATGCCTGTAGTCCCAGCTACTCAGGAGGCTGAGGCAGAAGGATCGCTTGAGCCCAGGAGTTTGAGGTTGCTGTGAGCTAGGATGACGCCACGGCACTGTAGCCCGGGCAACAGAGTGAGACTCTGTCTCAAAAAAAAAAAAAGAAACATACAACTGGAAGTGACAGAAAGGCTTCAAATGTTTGCCTGACTCCACAGCCAGGAACTTTGTGTAAAACGATTTTTGTCACTTCTGTGCTTAACATCTTCCACTGGCTTCCCACTGCGCATAGAATACAGTAATGTCCAAACATCTTACTACCTAAATGCTACATTTTCCCTGGTCCTTGCCTGCCTCCTTGACCTCCTATTGTCTCGGCCCTTTCCTCATCACTCTAGTCATTTTGAAATGCTGTGCTTGTTTTTGCCATAGCGGGAACCTAGGACTTGCTAGGCTAGGATCATCTGGCCCCAGATCTTTGCACAATGGGTATCTGTCCATTATTTGTCTCAGCTCCATGTCACCCACACAGAAAGAATTTCCCTGGCCACCCAGTCTAAATAAGGCCCTCAAGATAAGATCTGTTTTCCCCAGTCTCTATCTGGTATGTCACCTGGCTTTGTTTTCTTTGAAGCATTTTTTGCTATCTGAGGTTGTCTTATTTTTTTCTAAAATGTTTGTTGTCTATTTTCCCTGAGAGAACGTAAGCTCTGGATGAATAAGAGCCAAGTCTCTCCATTTCATAGTGGCCAATAAATATTTATTGGGTGAATGAATGACTTGCACTTTTAGCATTTCTGATCACATGACGACTCTTATCAGTTTGACTTCTTTTACTTATGATATAGCGTATTAAAACTTTAATCACATACTTTAAGTCTAGATGAGTTTTATACTTTTCATTCCACCTGACACTGTTACCTTGAGAAATAGAATTCAATAGTAAAATCAACAAATAATAAAATTCAAACTTAGGATTCTGAAAATAAAAATACCAAGGCTACTTATTATAAAGACCCAATTCTATTAAGCACATAATTTATCTCTGAAAGTTATATTTTTTATTATAGGATGAATATGTACAGTATACCTAAATTTTAAAACAAATGTTCTTAGTCTTAGATTTGAAGTATTTGTACTCTGTGAGAAAACTTACACAAATAAAATCTTTTGAATTGCTATTGATCACAGTGTTAAAATTAAGATCTGAGGAATATCTGTTTATTTAAGGCAATATAAATGGAATATCAAAGGAATTGATTTATATTGTCTCATATTCAAAATTGATATTTTGAATTTGTATAATTGACCTATCAGCAATTCATGTGTAATACAACAAAATTTACATAAAAGAGGTGTAATTATTCATTTTAGCGACTAGTGTTGGCCAAAACTACTAGATAATGATTTTAAATATATCTTATAAAATGAAAGACTTTTAAGAGTCAGCATCAACATTCAAAAATTAAATAACAAACTCTGACTTCTAATCAATTTAGAAAATAACTGAAATATATTATTTCTCAATAGTATACTCGCAATAGTAAGTAGTACATTTTTAAATATATGCTTTAACTGCTCTTTTGTACAAATGCTGGTTTAACAATCCATGCGTTAGATATTTGGAGGTGAATTACAAATTTTATTATTATTTAGGCATTAAGTAAATATGATGCATTGTTTTGAAATAAGTGTAGAATTTATGTAAAATCTCCTCTGTCTCAATGCAGTGTGACTGCTTTTTATATTGAAAATCTTGTGATGACTTAATACCGAAGTGTGGTTTCAAGTTAAAGTGTGCTACAAGTGCTTTGCTTTATCAGAATTCCCTTTTAGGATTTACTGAGAGAGAGAGACATTCAGAGTGCAGGTAAAAAATAAAACTGAGGCTTTGTTGTTGTTGGGCTATAAACACTCTACTTTGGTTGGTTATAATGCTACCAAAATCCACAGTACTTAATTTATCTAACCTTCTGATAGTGAATGAACAAAGGTAAAAATAACAGGCTAGTTATAAACTAGTACTATGGTGATGACATTGTGAATTATTTAAAAAGGGCATATTCAATGTGACCATAGAGCCATCAATCATAATAGACATTGATGAGAAAAAGAGGTTTCAGTCACTTCCTATCTGCAAGGAGAACAATTCTATCTCACAGGTAGCTATGAAGTGCTGAGTGACCTGATGTCACTTGCATTGTTGCTCTACCCTTTGAACAGAGAGAGTAGATTCTCTCAATATTAGAATCGAATGAGTAAATAAATTCGCAGTTCACTGCCACTCTCCTTCCGAGTGCACACTTCAATTTGTCTAACAATAGAGAGGACAGAAAAGCAGAAATCTCTTAAAGCATGGATGAATTTTTTATGGAATGTTCAAATCCAGCTGCAAAGGATGGGGTTTTAAATGGTAGCAGACATTCTTTCAGAGGGAGCCCCAAGAGACGAAATCTTTTGGAAATGTTTTGTGTTGAATTTATTCCTTTCCACATACACATCCGTAGCTTTTCTTCTTCTGAAACCCTGCTTTTACTAAATTGTTCCACTGTCAAGTTCACATTGATCTTTGAGATGCCAAATAAAAACACTTCCTTTATCTTTAATATACAGAATACAGGAGAATCTCAATTTCAAATACATAAGAACGGTTTTTAAAGTGCATGCGTGTAACTCTGCTTTATTTTTCTGCTTCATTCAGTGGGAAAATCAGGATTGCAGGGGAAGAAAGATGTAGCTAGTTAAGGAATTAAAAAAAAATACTATGAAATTTAACTTCTTTATTCTGTTCAAATAATCTGAATAGTTTCATTTACCATAATTCCTCATCTCTGAGTTTCCTATTTGAAAGTTGGCATTGCATGCATTAATTTCTATCATTTAAATTTTTGAGTATTGCTTTTACTTAGCACAGAATCCTAAAAAATCCTCTGCCTTTAATAAATTAAAAAGTTACGAAAATGTGCATATTTTTCATACATGGTAAGATCCACTACCTCACTCTAGCACATTCACACTTATGAAATAAACCAAAGAACAGTATGGATTTTTCTATACAAAGATTTTTTTTTCTTAAATTAGTGGATATAGATAAATAGACTTTCCTTCTCTACTTCTATCCTTCCTCTTCTTCTACCACCCACAAACTACTAACCCACTATATTAGAGTGGAAATATGAAACGTGTTTGTATTGCATTCGCATGTGTGGCATAGTCTCTTGAAGTGTGTACACTATTCATTTTTATTCATTCATTTTATTCATTCATTCCCTCTGTAATATATTCTGGAAGTATATTCATCTCAATGTAACCTTCGAAACCACTTTAAAAATGTGTATCACCACTTAATTGTTAATAACAGGTAAATCAAAGGTAAAAAGATAACTAATTTTCTAGCGCAGTTTTATTTTATTGTTACTGTTTTGAGAAAATATAACAAAACCCCATTAGTGTTAAGGTAAGCCCATGAAACAACATAATATAATGCAAGAAAGACATTTAATAGTGTAGAGGAATGTTAAATTACTAATTAACTCCGAGTTACTGTATAAGAAAGCATAGTAATTTACAGGATTATTGCAATATGCAGCTTGGATTGCCACTAGGGTCAGCTAGGGAGCATTTTTTTGCCTTCCCCACCCCCTCCCCTTAGTGCGGTGGTTACTGTAAAAATCTTCTCACATTAAAACGCACTGTCCTACCCACAGTTCATCGCTGCTAATTAGCAGCAGTTGAGATTTTGCTAGCAGTCATTTTTTTCTATGTTAAGCTGCCAAATGTTACCAACTGCTCAAGATTCTCCATGCACAAAGTGTCCAGCTGCCCGGCTTGCACCACTATGCTGTGTCTTTCAGCTGTTTCCTGTCAACTGTAACACCTGTGCAAAGGAAACACTGATCAAATTATCTGTACTGGCTTTTGTTATCAGAGGGAAGGTTATCAAAAGTATTCTGGATACTCTGGCCCATTCTCATCATCCAGTGCTAGCAAATTACATCACCCTCCCCCCCACACACACATATACACACACATACCTTTTCATCTAAGCACCCAGTTGAGACCAGTGGCTCTCTAAAACTTAAATCACTCCAATATCTGCCATGTCAAAGTCAAGTGTAAGTGTTTTCACAGTCTATTTAAACTTTTATTTAAGTAATAAGGCTTGGGAAAGTCATCTTTTAGTTTTACCTAAATATATAAGAAGAATGCCATAACTTTGATTAATAATTGATTAAATAAACCATTCCTACATCAAAGACAGGAAGAAGAGCTGTTCGCTGAAAGGCTAGACTATCAAATAGGACTTTGTTGTCTTCAGCATAGCTTTAGAACTCCAGCATTACAGAGTAAGGAGAACATTAATTTTTGAGGTCTTAAATAATCACATAAAATAAAATTGGCTCTTTTTCTCCTTAATTAAACACTAGTAATGTTAAAACACTATAAATTTAAAAATAATCGCACTGCCTAATCATTTCCTGTCTATCTCATTGGCTTTATGACTAATTCATATTTAACCTTCTTGGGAACCTACGATCAGAATGTACTTTTTTAAAAAATTCAAAGCAACTGTCACTGGTGTCTAATACCTGGGCAATGGGGAATAGGAACTTAAAAATGTTTTAAAACTGAAAGATGATATATAATGTATTACACTGCTTCTAAGATTTAGTAAAACAACAGCCACTGCTTTCTTACAATTACAGACCAATTGATAAATATGTAACTCATTTGTTATGATTTTCTATTTATCATGATATATTTGACATTAAAGATGATGGTGTTAAGTATATAAATGTGTGCATATTTACATCAATATTAACATTAATATAAATTTAATCAGACAACCAGATTTAAAAAGGGACAGATTTTGGCCTGTATATCTGTTTGATATGATTATTTTCTTTATATCTTGATTGAAATATTATAACTGAATTTATTCTTACTTCATTTGAACTTGTAAAAGGCAAAAGGATTGTAAAATTTACCTATGACATGAGTATAAAATTCATTGTGTTGACAGGAATGAATCCACTCAGTCTATGATCAAAACTGTAGCCCTAGGGTAACACAGAACGAGTGTCAACTACATTTTGCTGTTAAGTTTCACAAAATACCCTCTACGAATTTCAATCACTATATTCTGAGTCTATATTTATATAACAGTTACAAAAATAATAGGGAAGCAACATAAAAAGTATAGGAGCTTGAATTTCAGAACCGCAATTTTGTGATTTAAGGACAAAATATCCCTTTAATTTTTCTTTTTTTTATGAAAAAAAGACAATGAAAATTATATTAAATACTCAAGAGTAGCTTAGGAGGGATTGATACAAAATTCTCGCCTATATGGCATAACACTCTTTTCCAAGAACTGTTTATTTAGCCAAAATTATCACACAAGTACACAAGTAGGGCAGTATCACTGTGGTTACTGATCAAATACTTTCTCTTTCCCCTCTTTCCTCACCCTAAGTACATCTGCACTTGGAGAAAGACAGTTGATGGAGGGACTTGAAAGGTTGCCTTGTAAATTCACAGCAATACAGATGATTCTACAGGTAAGGAAGTATACAAAAAGAAGTTATTTAAAACCAATAATTGATTCTACTTGTCTGAGTTTCTGATTCTTCATAAGCAAATAAAGGTCTTCAGGTTATGAAGTAGGACTTTGAACACATTCGCTAACCTCGCTGAATTTTAATAACTTGGTCTGTCCATTGGGAATAATGATGCCTATTTTGTAGTTCTGTGTTGATGAATACTCTAAACTAGGAGAAAAGGAAGGTCTTGTAAGTTTCTTCTGGTGGATTGCAGATCTTCCTGATGCAGCAATGGCCAGACTCAATGAGCACTGTTGGCCATGCTTGCCCCGACTTCTTCTTTATCATATCCTGCATTGGAAAGGGGTGAATAAAATAAACTCTTTCAAACTGTGGTATAACTGACTAATGATGATGAAATTTTATCCCTCTAAAAGGCACGTTTTTGTAGGAGATAAGACTAATTGCACCATTGGATAACTAAAAATTTATTCTGTGATGGTGGGTTGGGCTGGGAGGAAGGTTAGCTATTTGAAATTGAAGTTCTCATAGTACCATTGAAATTTCACTGTAGAATCATACTAATAACATCATCCCTTCTTAAATGCACACCTTGTAAATTTGACTTTTTAAAACATTCATGTTTTTGTCATAAATAATTTCCTCTGAGGCACTGTTAAAATGTGACATTATTTTATAAGCTTTGAAGAGGAATATAAAATAATTAAAAATGGCTACTAAAAAAGTAAATATGTGTGACATGAAAAGCCTAGAGGCAGCTGATAATCTCTAGTTGGATATGAGTAATCAGATGTGAATATGTGGTCTTTAGGGGGAAAATGCCACTAAATAAGCTTGGATTCTAGTTCTAGATTCTTGCTTTTTGCAAATAATCAACTTCATGTAATCCTGTTTAATATTAGCTTTGATACATTTTTGGACGGTAGCAATCACCAAGGAGTTACTAAGGACCTATAAGGGAGAAATGATCCTGATTTCATATAAAAAATAAATAGCAAGCTAGACAGTATTAACAGGTACTATATGATTGATGATGATGACGATGATAATGGCGGCCACCATTTGTGAATCCCTCATGAGGTGCTAACCATTTATTGATTCAACAAATAGTATGGATTTTCTATTCTGTGCCAGACATTAGTATAGGTGCTGGGAAAAATGCAATTATCAAACAGGTAACATTTCTTCCTTCTTAAGTTTATATTCTAGTGGAGAGAGAGGCAATAAATAAAAATAAACAACTGAGATAAATAATTCAATGAAGGTAAATATTTTAATATCCATTTCATGGATGAGGAAAGAGAGGCAGAAAGATTAAGTCATTTATCTATACTCCAACAGCAAGTACGGGGCAGAACTCGGATCCAACCTATAGCTACATGATTCTTTCCACTATATCTTGCTATATCTCAGAAAAGAACTAAAACAGGAAAAGAAGAGAAAGCTGTGGTATTTATGTTGAAATTAAACCCCGGTTTCTTGATCAAGGAAGTGTCTAGCTCTATTCCTAAAGGAGGCAAAATATTTGGATAGAATTTGCGTTGGACACAATAAAAAGTAAAGTGCAGATATTCACCGAATTGTGTATGGAAAAGAAGAGATTAATGTGGCTACAATGGCATATAGAAGCATATAAGGAGAAGGAGGTAAGGCCTTTGTTGGAAGAACATAGAGTGACAGATGAAAAGATCTTTACTATTCTACCTGCAATTCATGGAATTTTTTAAGGAAGGAGAAGCCTGATAGTTGTGGTACACGAAGATTAATCTGGTCACTGTGAATAAACAAAAGGCTGGAGAAGTGAGAGATTAGATGTCAGGGTGTCTGGTTAAAGGCCATTACCATCCTGTGAAATTCAGTTAAGGCGATTGCAGTGAAATAAACCAATGCAGAAAAATTACAAATAACATAACTAGAAAAAAAAAAATGATTAACAGGTGGGATTTGGGTTGGAAGTAGCAACAGTGAAGGAGTTAGCCCAAACCTGGAGAAGAGTACAGCTATTCATGGAAATTAGAGGGTCAAGAATGGGCCCAAATTACAGAAAGGAATGTTAGGTTTCAGAAGCGATGTATCTGAAATTGTCATGCTCAGGCTATGAATCAGTGACCTATACTCTTTACTTTTAGCCCACACCTTCAGTTATACTTTATCTTTCCTTGGCCATCTCAAAGTTCTTTCCAAAAAAGACAGGCCCTTTCATGATTCTAACTCTCTGAAAAACAGTGAAGTCCTCTGTTTCTTGACAGTTTTTGTGTTCATCTGGAAAGTTAACTTTAATCAAACTTGTCTCGCTCGAATCATTTTTTATTTGTATATCAAAATCTCAGCAGAGATATCAGTAGTCATAATTTATTTGTGATCTTATTGCGCAAAACATTTAAAACAAAAAGGTAATAAAAAAGTAAGAAAAAAAATACATGAAAAATACCAAAACACATGATATGTATCCCCTTTTCATATTCTGCTAAGATGGCAATATTTCTACATCGGAATTTCTTGTTCTCTGAGAAATCTTGGTTTCTACTCTCCAGACCTTCTAGCCGATTGGATGAGGCTAACCCACAGTATAGAGGGCAATCTCCTTTACTTAAACTCAACTGATTTTAGATGTTTACCTCATCTGCAAAAATAGCTTCATAGTAACTCCTCAATTAGTAATTGATTAAAAAGCTGGGTACTATAGCCTAGCCAACCTGACACATAAAACTATCGTGGATATATTTAACAAACTGCTTTATGACAGTTTAGGGGTTTTCAAAGAGTGATTCACTTTTAAAATACTCATTGAGTGCCTTTCATGTGCCACACACTAGTATGAGCATGAACTTATGGATATAAAGCAGGCTGAAATAAAATCCTTGCCTTCAAGAAATATACAGCATTTTTAGAAGGTAGATATATAAACAAATTAATATGATACAAGTTGATGAATGTAAGTTTTATGCACAAGCAGTGGAAGACAGGAACACAGGGCGGGGGGAATTTCTCCTGAGCAGTTGGTTCAGGAATTCTTCCTGGAGAAGGTAACATCTGAACTAAATCTTTAAGGATTTTCTAATTTACTAAGCAAAACTCATTGGAATCTGTTATGCCAGATACAATTCTAGGGGCTGGGATTATAAAAAAGATCTCTACTTTCATAAAGATAATGTCCTGTGGGGAGATAGGTGTAAGAGACAATCAAATAAGGAAAGAAATAATTACAATCTCCAATAGTGATTAGGATTACCTAAAATATATCTGGGTTATGTGATATAGCCTACTTTTTGCTGCTGTAGCATTTGAGCTGAGACACGAAAGACAAAAAGGAAAGAATTAGTAAGTGAAAGGAAAGGCATTTCCAAGCTTTGGAGACAGCAAGTGCAAAAGCATGCAACAGCTACAGCCAGAGCAGCATAAAATAAATTTATTTATTTAAAACTTGATTTTGAAAAACACTTGATCTACTCTAATTGCCACATTTTATTTACATTAAATTTAAATATTAAACAATACCTTAAATTTAATTTAAATTCATTTTCCTGGAATTAAATTGTAACTGTGCTTTATCTCTTGTCTCCCATCTTCTTTCCACTATTCTTCTGATGTTTCAGGTATGTGTGAATTTGCTATAACTGAATTACAAACTCTTAAGTAACAGGAAGTCTTTTTTACCTGGTGTACAGTTTAAGAACTCATTGAACACTAAACACTGAATGACCGAAGAATGGATATGGTAGGCTGATAACAGCTCCCAAAGATGCATCCACATCCTAATCCCTGGAACCTGTGTATATCATCTGAAATGCTAAAGTTTTCGCAGATGTGATTGAGTTAAGGATCTTCAGATGAAGAGACTATCCTGGATTATCTGGGTAGGTCCTAAATGTCATCACAAGTATCTTTAGAAGAGAGAGGCAGAGGGAGCTAAAATCCAGAAGAGGAGGACGAGACAATAGACCATGCAGGCAGAGGTTGGAGTGACATGGCCGCAAGTCAAGAAATTCCCGCAGCCACCGAAAACTGGAACCGGGGACAGAATCTCTCCTGGACTCTGTGGAGGGAATGTGTCCCTGCCAACACCTCAGTTTTGGCCAAGGGAAACTGATTTCAGACTCCTAGCCTCCAGGATGGTAAAAGAATTAAGTGCTATTATTTTTGGCCACCAAGTTTGTGGTAATTTGTTTACAGCAGCCACAGGAAACTATTACAATGGATTTCCAGCGTATCAAGGAACAGAGATGTGTGGTTTTAGCGAAACCTACTGGATGGCAGGCTTCTTCTAAGCAGAAGAGAATAAAATGTTGCCTAAATAATGCTGACCACCAAAACTCCTGCCCCAGCCTCAGCAGTATGAGCAGACACTGGAAATCTATGTACATGTAAAATGCCATGAACATTTTGTATTTTCTGATATGAACTTTATAAGCATTCTACTCCAGAAATATTTACAACAAACTAAATATGCCTTCACATGAACCCCTTGCTAGACGTTTTTAAACAATTTAGCTAGGAAAACTATCACAACTTAACATTTCTGATGTCAGTAAAGTGTGCTATGCTTTTGACCTTGAAGATTAAAAGTTGTCATAGATTTTGAATCATGAAATGAATGTTATATATGATCTTAAAAACACATAGGTAGAGTTTAATTAGTTCTTCGAAGTTCATAGTATTAAATATATACTTCAGACTCTATGTATGGAGTTGTTGACAAATTTTGGTATTAATATTACTAAACCTATTACCATGTTCTGAAATGTCAACGAGTCCACATATTATAAAGAGTGAATATGGTGCATGGCTTCAAGGTTTGACTTAAAATCTAAGTTTCAATATTTATACCTCATCCAAATCAGGGTGCCATTTGAACTAACATGCTTAACTAAATAAATTTGTCACTGAGTAATTACATTAAGCATAAATTTATCTTAAAGGTGTCCAAATTTCTTTTCATTGAGGAAGGTAGTAGTTACTTTGACAGCATGTTAACAAAGCCCCAGGAATTATAAGACTGTGTGTTCCTGCAGACATATATGTGCAATAATTGTAGAATCATTCTGCTTTAATATTTGGATCTTTCACATGTGTGTCTATGTTAATAAATACTCACAATGAAATACAATCTTAATTTAATGAAATTAATACACAGAAGAATGCATTATAAATTATAGGTTTTAAGATGATCTAATGGCCTATTGATCATCAAATCACACACCTTCTTTTTACAGAAGACTAGGCTGAGACATAGATATGAGTGATCTGGCTAACGGCATATAGCAAGCTGTTGGACAAGCCAGGAATAGAGCCCAGGTTTTCTGACTCCTTCCTAGTCCAGACTCTTCATAAGCACCAGGACTGATCATTTACATTGTAAAAGATCCTGGCACAAGTTGCTAAAGATAGATGTCTTTGAGAGTATCAATAAAAAACATGCTCTGAACATATATGACTATAAATCAATTTTAAAATATTCAAATTGAGTTCTTCAAACAATTAATAATAGAAGGACTATATGATCCAGTAATCCAACTCCTGGGTATATATTCAAAGGAAATGAAAATAAGTATGTCAAAGAGAGATCTACGCTTGCGTGTGTATTGCAGCATTGTTTACAATGACCAAGATACATAATCAACCTAAGCATCCATCAAGGAATGAATGGATGGAGAAAACGTGTTATATATACACAATGAAATATTACTCAGCCTTAAAAATGAACGAAACATAGATGAATCTGTAGAACATTATGTCAAGTGAAATAAGGTAGGCACAGAAAGACCAGTACTGCATGATCTCACTTTTATGTGGAATCTAAACAAAGTCAAACTTACGTGTTATATGTAGATCCTCAGAGAATATTTGCTTTTAAAACACAAATCTTGTTATTCCCCTGGAGAGCAGTTCTGCTCAGCATCACATCATCAATTGTGTTCCAGCCCTTGGAACCAGTACAGAGAGAGACTCATTAGGACTATTTTAAGGCAAAATGCTTAAATCCTCGTTATACATTTATGAATGTGATGCCAGCAAATGCTGTTGGGAATGACTGGGAGAACCCTTTCCCCTTTCACTCAGACATGAGGTTTTTAACCTTACATACACCTCTGTTTCACTTATTCATCCAACAGTTTATCCTTAGACCCAGTAGACCCTATTATGTGTCAAGCTTTGTGTAAATGCATAATTTTGTAAATTATGTTCCTGTCCTCAAGGAGATTATAAACTGTCCTCAAATGTGGAAGTCAAGGTTGTTACATAAATACAGAATTTATACTACAAAAACTCCAGAGACTATATGGGTTTCTTTGCCTCGATAAAATTCATGGATTTGCTGAAAACTAAGCCAGAAATTAATTTTTGTCAAATAAATTATATCCCCTCATTGCTTAAAAAAATAAAATAAAAAAGTCAAACTTATAGAAACAGTATGATAGTGGTTACCAGAGGCCGAGGGATAGACAATGGGGAGCTGTTGGTCAAAAGACACGAAATTTTAGTTAGGAGAAATAAGTTTAAGTGTTCTATTTTACACCGTGATGACTATAGTTAACAACAACATATTGAATACTTGGAAACTGCTAAGAGAGTAGATTTTAAGTGTTTTTGCCAAAAAAATGGTAAGTATGTGAGGTAATGGATATGTTAAATAGCCTGATTTAGCTGTTCTGCAATGTATACATATATCAAAACATCATGTTGTATCCCATAAATATATAAAATTTGTACTGATCAATTAAAAAATAAACAAATATTCAGATTTGAAAGGAAAATCTCTTTTATCTTTCAAAGAAAATTCAGAATTTAAATATGAAATTTTAAAATGTAAAAATGTCTACATTTGAATTTTCTAATACAAAATGTCACTCTTTATCACTGAGGAGTAGGTATAAAGTATTATTTTAAACCTCTTTTATATCAACTCAAAAATATTTTAGTATTAACCTGAAATAGTCTCATTTATCTTACTTATTCATTAAAGATCTATAACCCATTATGTGCTTCTCTATTGGAAGGGAAAGACCTAGTTTTGAGCCTTTGCTTTGGAAAATTATGACTCCTTGATTCTATTTTCTCCTCTATAAAATGGACTTTTGAGAATATCCAACTTACTTGCAATTACGATAAGAATTAATGTATGGAAGTGCTCTTTAATCTGCCAAGTGCTTCGTATATGTTGTGTGTGTGTGTGTGCACTTGTGTGTTTGCATGTGTTTGCGATAATAATTTCTATCCACTTGGTCATTAGGATCTAGTGGTGCAAGGAGAAAGGGCATGTTTATTAAGAAAGCAAGAATGTAAGAAAGAAAAAGAAAGAAAAAAAATACTTCCCTCCACAAAATGTAGGTTTAAAGTGAGAGATGACTATATTTAATCAAAACTACAACTACTGCTTCTCATCTCGTCAGCTATATTAATATCCTAGGAGTTACATGTGGAACAAATGCTTAAATAAATTATTGGGGATAGATAGCTAAGTACTCTGACAAATAAGAGATGGGTAACTTTTAAAACTCAGATTCCAAAAAAATCTCTGTTTCTTTCAATTCTACAATCTGTGTTTTGTTCTGTACAAAATAAAACAATTAATATAGTTAGGAGCAAAATTACAAATCTAAAAGAGACCAGGACTGGGAAGCAGAGGACCCAAGTTCTGCTCTTCAGTCCTTACTCGCTGTGTGTGTGACCTTGAACAAATCACTAAATCCTCCTGGGCTTCAGCCCCATCACTTTCAAAATGAAGGGGGTCTAAGGTCCCTCCAGCTTTAACACTTGGTGACACTATGATTCCAATTCTTAGCTTCTCTCTCACAATATTTGACACTTTGTTGACATACTGTCAGAACGCTTCACACATTTTTCGAAAGCTGTAATGGAGCAATATCGGGTCATTAATGCAGAGTTTTAAGAGAAACTTTAAAATATCTTTCACTGGATATTTGTTACAACAACTAAGTTTATGCTGCTGGATTCCTCAGTGATAGATGGATAGATAGATACTTCTACAAGAAAGCCAGCTGTGTTAGGTCCGTATACTATTAGTAATAGAGCTGTAATGCAAGTATGCGTGACAAAAATATCTTCATGCAGAACTTCTGCTTAGTCCTACTCAGCTAATGATAGCTCCATTTGTGGAGCTATCCATTTGTGCTTAAAAATTAAAAATTAATAAAAATCCTCTATTTTGTGTGTATATATGCACATCGATGTGTGTATATGTATATATGCAAATAGAAAAATTCTGGAAAAAAGCAAAAAGATGTATAAATTATAATGTTTTACTATATACTTCTGCATCATTTGACTTTTCCACAATGGGCATATATATAACTATTTAATTAAAAACTAAATTGAAAAAAGAAAGGTAAACATTTCTAGCTTTATGCAAAATTATACATTTCTTTTGTAGCTTTCTGTTTCTTCCTTTTCCCTTCCTTTCCCTTTATCGATGGCTTACATGTATGTGTATGTGTGTATATATCTATATGCATACATATTTTTTACCAGCCTGTGTGTGTGTGTGTGTGTGTGTGTGTGTGTGTGTGTGTATCAACTACATCCACTGTCTATTGAGCATTGACAGCATCCCAGGCAAGGATCTAAACGCTTTAATTATGATATACCACTCAGTACTCACAGCACCCTGAGTGGATTATTTTCACTACCAGGTGTTGATAGAGCTATGCTGCTGAATGCCTATTTTCTAGTGTACCTACTTTTTTTTGTAAACAGGAGAAAAATCTATGCCTATGTTGACAATTATTATACTCAGAAGTTTACTCACCTTAGACAGGTATGAAGATCTCCTTCTCTAGACCATTTAGCAATCCCTTTCATTCTCCCTCTCCTGCACAGAATTACCAATATTCCTTTGCCCCTTTCAGCCTTAATCTATATCCTATCCACCCTTCCCATCACACATACACTTTATTTATTCTAACGTACTTGACAATATTTCAAATTGTGTGCTTTGTGTGTGTGTGTGCTATTATCTTTCATATTGCTTCTCAAATTGGTGCTGAAGAGTGGTTTTGCCATTCCTTATACAGAATTTAGTTTAAAACTCAAACACATCATCGGAATTATCATACAAACAAAGATACTACCATACCCAAGGAGAGAATCAGAATATTGTTTATTAATTGTTTATGCTTTTCATACAAGTAACACAAGCTAGCGATGAAGTATTTCTTTGATAAAGTATGATAGAATCCCTGTGCAAGCTGTTTAGCCCATGTCCTGGCACTGGGCAGAACTGAACTTCAGAACGATAACAGTCTGCCATTTGCTTAAAAATATCTAGAGAAAGAGATTGCCTTATTCTCACAGGTGAATTATTTTATGGCACTTTAGTGGAGGAATGAAGATGTATTATTTAAAAGCTCTCCAAATCATAGAAAATGGGCTTAAATTTATTAATTGATTTTATCCATTTTACTTTGAAAAAGTAAATAAAGTAGAATAAATGAGCCATAGAGTTTCGTCCTGCTGAATATTTTAAGCCAAACTGGAAATTAATGAGGTAATTAAGGAAAAAATGGTGAAAGGAGGAAAAAGAGGCCTTAAATACTTAATCTGTATGAATACAATTGTGAACACCTTTTATTCTATTGAATGAAAATATAAGTATTTGGGGGCAATATACACTCCTTCCCCTGAGCACTGCCACCTAGTAGGGGCTCTTTGAGTGACAGTCTTGGTCCCCGAGTGGGACCTTTCTTTGACACCTTTCTCAGCAGGCCTCTGCCCGCCAGTGGGCCTGCAGGAATGGATCCTGCTGAGGGAGCCTCATACACGATTTCCCTCCCTCATGCTACTGTGGCCACGCTGCGCTGGCATGAAGGAAAATAAGCTAGAGTAGCAGAGATACATCTCACGCGAAGTACTAGGCCACAGTTGAAGTAGCAGAGATGTCATTGTTGATCAAGGCAATTTTCCTTTCTTTGTAGCAAGTCTAACACAGTTAACTCAGACAATCATCTCCATGGTAGTACGGGTCAATTAGGTCTGGAGATGCAAATCTATGCAATTTGTAAACAATCCCAAGAGTAGGCAGAAGGCTAGCGTAGTTACCTGTCCCTTCACATTCAAAAGGATTTTCATGTTCAAAAGCTCCCATATGGCCACATGATAATGCATGTTAAACGACTATGGCAGGTGCATGTTTTTAAAAAATTAATATTGTTACTAATAACATTAATTGTTAATTTTATCTTTAAAAAATGGAACTAAAAAATAAATACAAACTTTCGCCAAAAGGCAGTGCCAACAGTGTGTTTTATTAGGACTCATTCTAGCCTTCTCTCATCCTGCAAGTCTCTCCACATAACAAAACGCTTGCCAGTTAATGTGGACCTGACGTAGTTGTTCTTGTCAGAAGGTCAAACACACTGAATCTGCTGCCAGAGCCAAGTTCATAGGAAATGTATGAAAAACACAGAAAGTTAAAACCTTATGGTGAGCTATAAATACTCATAAATACACTAAAATTTATAGTTCATTATGCTCCTGTTTTGTTCTTTCTGCCAAAGTCAAAAAGCACACAGACCTTCCTTTTAAAAGAAATTTACTGTACATCAGGGAGCAAGCCACATGGTCGTCCAAAACATTGCCAATTCTCAGCAGGTCAAATAGGTGCTGATTGCGGATTTGAACTAGGTTCATCCTATGTCACGCTATATATGAACATTGGATTTTGAATGCAGGGCACGTGTGTATGTGTACTTTGAAATTACTCTCTAAAGTCACTGTTGCTAGAAGCTATCTCACCATTCAAATAAATGATAAGAAAATTGCCAGTAAGTTTTCCCAGTTTTCTAATCTCATAAACTATGTAAAAATATCCATTAAAAAGGAAGTAGCATGTCTATGGCAATTGTACTAAGCATAGATGCTTTATGCAGCTCTGGAACGATCAGGTTAAATCAATTTTTAAAAAGTTCTGACCTGAAACATTTTTAATTTTACTATATTTTATTATTACTTCAGATATGAACTGCTATTT
The DNA here is from genome assembly GCF_000956105.1 of Propithecus coquereli. Taxonomy (NCBI): domain Eukaryota; kingdom Metazoa; phylum Chordata; class Mammalia; order Primates; family Indriidae; genus Propithecus; species Propithecus coquereli. The sequence continues at coordinate 1,836,836 of NW_012140191.1, forward strand.
CTTTCAATATAAAGCTATTTATGAATTTATTTTTAATTCAGTTTTATTTAACGAATGTATTCTCTACCTAAAAAAACGAATGTATTCTCTTACTGAGAAATCATAGTTGCATAGTATATTTGAAGAAATACAATAGGCATATCGTATACCATTTTGCTACTCAATTGTGTGGTCTGGAGACCAGTAATATTCGCTTAGCTTGAGAGTTTGTGAAAAATTCAGAATTTTAAGCCCCCTTCCAGAACTACTGAATAAGAATCTGCATTTTAACACAATTCCCCTGTAATTTTTGTGCACACTAAAGTTTGAGAGACATGGATATAAAACAATAGCTCAAGTAGCAAAGACATATAATACCAAATGTTTTCTTAGCAGAAAAGCAAAAATGTGCTTAAAATCCAGCTAGTTACAAGGGAGCAATTTAATTTCTGACCACAAAGAAACAAGGTTCATATTATTCAGAATTATTTTGCAGGACACTGATCAAAATGTTTTCTAAATGATATCCTGTAGGATTTAATTCCCCCACCACACAATCTTATGTTTTTTCAAGAAAGTTGAGTTTTGCCTTAATTATGTAAATTAAATTCAGACATAAATAATCAGCACTTGGTAAGTCCCACTGACTAGAAAATTTGCAGATTTCCTCTCCAGTGATATTTAATCTCACTAATTTATCTAACAGTTTGTTTTGTTTCAATCTGTTTCTTTATAAATGAAATATGGCAACATTAAAAAATACAACTGTAAAATAAAACATTTTCATTTTTTAAAATATTGTGGCCCATGGATACGAAGGACCTATCTTTCTTCCGCCAAAGTTGCCTCTCGGGGTCAGGTTAGAAATTCATTGCCATGGCAATGGGCAGGACTGCCTAGGAGGCTACCTCAGCTTATACCTGGCCTTGTACAACAAAGATCATTAATCTCCTGGTCTCCCTATCTGAGTCTTTTGAAGGGCTATAAACACACCTACTGTGTTAGCCTTCTCAGAGATATTTTGAAAGAACTAATATCTACAGTGTTTTAGCCGTATCAAACGGAGCCGAATCTGAAGTGAACCTGCCATGTAGCGCCTGTTCTCCTAGCACTCATGAATATCCCACTTGAAAGCGCCAACATCTCTTTCAAAACTCCTAATTTTAAAAGCAAAGACTCAGTTTATGAATATATCACAATGTGATATTTATCTATCAAAGCTACTTAATCTTTTGGGGGCTCTATTTTATGGCCACTTTGAAAATCTGACAATTCTGAAATTTTTTTTCCAGATAAATGCACCTGGACATTTATCTTGAAAGCTATGTATATAATTTCAAGGATTTCAGTGGCCTCCATGCGTCTATTCCAAGGAATGCAGTGGAAGAACCCTAGCTACATGTGGCTCACCAAATTCTGTGCAAAATTATCAAGCCCTAATATGCACTAAAATAGATATTTAACTTACAAAATATCTCTAGCAGACTTATATACTTCGTTTCTCCTTTGATAAGTATGTTTATTTTCAAAATTGCTCTTTTTCAGAGAATGCAAATTTTTAATGTTAAAAATTTTATGCTTGAAAATTGACCATTCTTGAGAGGATTATGGATTATTTCATTAAAACTCTCTTCCCAAATATTAATTAGGAACTCATGAGTTACTTTCCTCTGATTCCTCAAATTTCAGAGTGGGAATAATACCTGCAAAAAGTTTTGATACATTTACATAAAGAGTGACTGAATGAAACAAGTCTAATTAACAGCAGCATAGGAGGAGAACTATCCAACAAGCTCTCGATATGCCACACTGGGAGCTTCTAGGAAGTATATAGTAAAAGCATTCCATTCATAGATTCATTACTATCAAGATGGTAGGGAGGGATGGTGGACTGGAATCGGAGCAACCTCTCTCATGAGCATGTTGATTTTATACTTACTTTAAAATTCAACATTGATTTTATTTGGGTTATCACATGCTAATGTCCTTTGAAAGTGCAGAGTTTTGAGCATTGTGAAAGCTGGGCATGCCAGAGGAAAGACAGCAATCTTTTGTAGGTAAAGTATTATCACTTATCATACAAACTCCATTCTGGCCTAAGTTTTCACCATGTGTCCTGTGACTGTATCTTAGCTTGAAATGATTCATGAACATAATTTTACACTGAAGCCATCTAATCCAAGACTGAATATCTAAAGACCATTTCGAGAAAGGAGTTTCTGGTATGTTTTAACTAGTAGATGATGGACAATATGGGTTAGAGGAGGGCTGTAAAGGATTTTTCATAAACATAAATTATTACAAAGCATCCGTTTATTCCATCTTTCCCAAAATTTTTAGGATTACCTTTTATTAAATTCAACATTGCAATGAAGCTGGCAAAGAAGCTATTTTAACCTTAGACTATATTATTAGAAATACTATAACCAGAGTATGGCAGATATAATTCTGATGGAATCTTGGGGCCCCAACTTGCACAACTGTAGCATTCCAGACCTCATCATTAAAAACTGGAACACAATTATGTAGTAACCAGAATGGTGAAGGAATTAAAACTTTGAGGATGGAGACAAACATACAAATTGTCCTCAAATATTTGATGAATTTCCTAGTAGAATACAGAGTAGATTCCTTTTGTGTGGCTCTGGAGGGAAAAACAAGAACCTAACAGCTGGAAATTATAACCACATAATAAAAGTGGGATGGACTACTTCTTAGAGATATACTGTTTGAAGAGCTATAAACATACCTACTGTTTATCAGCGAATGTATGCCAGACAAACCTAGGACAGAGACCTGGATAAGAAGCCATGAATCCCCATATGTTAATTCACATTACATTTTTGTTTACCAGACTCACAATTTTTCTTTTTACGTATGTCAAGCAATACCTTGCTAGGGTACCCACTTGTTTTATTCCTAATGGCATATTCATTAGACAATGTCATAGATCCCATGTTACTATTCCATCTTTGTAGTTTCTATGGCCATTGTACACCCCTATTCTCTAACAGATATGGGCCATGAGCTGGCCTCTCCCATTCAGTGATCCCATTATTTCCATAAAAACCACAGAACCCCATTCCATTTTGGTGCCTTCCATTGTTATACCTTGCCTACAGAGGACAGCACCACTTAACTTTCAAGAATGCTGGGAATATTCTCTTGGCCTCATCTGAGAAATGCTCAGGGGATGATAGTATGGGTCACTCATCATAGATCCACTCCAGCATTCCCTTCTCCTTAAACCTGCAGTATGCCAAGAATATGCCAGAATTACATCCTCATTGATTTTAGGCCATTGTTAAGTTCGGGCTTTGTTTTTTAATTGACAAACAAAAGTTATATATATTTATGGTGTACAACATGATATTGAAATTGCTGGATCTATAAATTACCATATTGATAGTTCTATTTTTAATTTTGTGGGAACCTCCATTCTATTTTTTATACTGTACTAATTTACATTCCCACCCATGGGGCACAGATGTTCCCTTTTCTCCTTGCCAACATTTGTTATATTTTATCTTTTTGATAATAGCCATTCTAACAGGCATGAGGTAATATTTCATTGTGGTTTTAATTTGTATTTCCCTGATGATTAGTGATGGTGAGCATTTTTGTCATATACCTACTGGCCATATGTATGTCTTCTTTTGATAAATGTCTATTCAGGTCCTCTGCCTGTTTTTTCATTGGATTATTTATTTTTTCACTATTGGGTTGTTTGTGTTCCTTATGTATTTTGGATACTAACCCCTTATCAGACATATGCTTTGCAAATATAGTCTCCCATTCTGTAGATTGTCCCTGCACTATGTTGATTGTTTCATTTGCTTTGCAGAACTTTTTAGTATAATGCAATCCCATTTGTCTATTTTTGCTTTTGTCGCTGGTGTTTTGGGGATCATATCCAAAAAATCATGGCCCATACCATTGTCATGGAGATTTTCTCCTATTTTCTTCTAGAAATTTTATCATTTCACATCTTACATTTAAGTCTTTAATCTATTTTGAGTGCACTTTTGTATATTGTATGAGATAAACATCTAATTTCATTGTTCTATATACAGATAACCAGTTTTCTCAACCTCATTTATTGAAGAAATTGTCTTTTTCCTATTGTGTGCTCTTGGCATCTTTGTCTAAAATACCTGCATTTATTTCTGGGATTTCCTTTACAGTTTGAATTCATTTTATTTCTTTCACTTGCCTAAATGCTCTGGCTATAACTGCCAGTACAATGTTGAATAGAAGTGATATGGCAAGAGTGAGGATCTTTGTCTTATTCCTCATCATAGAGAAAAAGGTGTCAACTTTTTATCATTAAGTATGATGTTAGGTTGCACTGGTGGCATAAGACCTTTATTGTGTTAAGGTATATTCCTTCTACACCTAATTTTTTTCAGAGTTTTTATTATCAAGAAAGGATATTTAATTTAGTCAAATACTTTTTCTTCATTTTTTGAGATAATCATATGGTATTTGTCCTTAATTCTTTTAATCTGTATCACATTTGTTGATTTGCACATGTTAAACAATCTTTTTATCCCAGGAATAAAACCCATTTGATCTTAGTGAATGATCCTTTAATGAGTTGTTGAATTCTGTTTGCTAAGATTTTTGAGGATCTTTGCATCTATATTTATCAGGCATATTGACTTGTAATTTTTTTTTTCTTGTAGTGTCTTTGGCTTTGATATCAAGTAAATGCTAACATTATAAAATGAATCTGGAATCATTCTTTCCTCTTCAATTTTTCAAAAATCTTTGAGACACCTTCCACAAAAATTAACTCAAAGTGGATCATAGGCCTAACCTAAATGTAAAACATAAAACTATAAAATTTCTAGATGATAACATGGGAGAAAATCTAGATGGCCCTTAGCATAGTGATTACTTTTTAGATACAACCCCAAAGGCATGATCCATGAAATAAAAACTTGATAAGCTGGACTTCATTAAAATACAAAACCTTTGCTCTGTGGAAGACTCTGCCAAAAGAATGAGAAGACAAGCCACAGACTGAGAGAAAATATTTGCAAAAGAAATTTAATAAAGGACTATTGTCCAAAATACACTAAAAAACTTTAAAATTCAACAATAAGAAAATGAACAACCCAATTAACAAGTGGGCAAAAGACCTAAACAGGCTCCTCAATGTAGAAGATATATAGATGGCAAATAAGCATATAAAAAGATCACAACATCATATGGCATTAGGGAAATACAAATCAAAACAACAATGAAATATTACCATACATCTATTAGAATAGTCAAAATCCAAGACACTGACAACAGTAAATACTGGTGAGGATGTGGACCAATAGGAATTCTCATTCATTGTTGGTGGGAATGCAAACATTGGAAAATAGTTTTGGTAGTTTCTTACAAAACTAAATACACTCTTTCCATACAATCTATTAATAGCAATTGTGCTCTTTGGTATTTACTCAAAAAGGTTGAAAAGTTATGTCCACTCATAAATATGGATGTTTATAGTGGTTTATTTATAAATGCCAAACTTGGAAGCAACTGAGATACTCTTCAGTCAGTGCATGTATATATAAAATTTGGTACATCCAGAGAATGGGATTCAGTGCTAAAAAGAAATGAGTTATCAAGTCATGAAAAGACATGGGAGAACCTTAAATGCCTGTTACTAAGTGAAAGAAGCTAATCTGCAAAGGTTACATACTGTATGATTTCAAGTATATGACATTCTGAAAAAGGTGAAACTATGAAGACAGTGAAAAGATCAGTGGTGGCCTGAAGTTAGGGGGTAGAAGGAATGACTAGGCAGAGGACAGAGGGTTTTTAGGGTACTGAAAACTTCTCTTTATGATACTGTAATGTTAAATACATTTCATCATATATTTGTCAAAACCCATAGAATGTCCCCCACCAAAAGTGAACTCTAGTGTAAACAATGGACTTTTTGTGATAACGATGCATCAATGTAAGTTTATAAATTGTAATAAATGCACCACTCCTGTATGATATGGTACGTTGACAGTAGGGGAGGCTGTTCATGTGCAACAGCAAGGAGTATACTAGAGCTCTCTGTGCTTTCTGCTCAATTATACTATGAACTTGTTTGCTTTAAAAAATCTAGAGGCATCACATTACCAGACTTCAAATTATACTGCAAGGTTATAGTAACCAAAACACCATGGTACTAGCATAAAAATAGAGACATAGACCAATGGAACAGAATAGAGAACCCAGATATAAAACCATCTACCTACAACCATCTGATATTTGACAAAGTAGAGAACAACAAACACTAGGAAAGGAAGCCCTATTCAATAAATGATGCTGAGAAAACCGTATAGCCACATGCGGAAGAATGAAACAGAACCCCTATCTCTCACCACTCACAAAAATTAATTCAAAATGGACAAAAGACTTCAATGTAAGGCATGAAACCATAATAATGCTAGAAGAAAACATAGGAAAATACTTGTAGACATTGGCCTAACCAAAGAATTTATGACAAAGACCACAAAGACAAATACAGCAACAACAAAAATAAATAAATTGGACTGACTTAATTAAATTAAAAAGCTTCTGCACAGCAAAGGACATAATCAACAGAGTAAATAGACAACCTACAGAATTAGAGAAAATATTCACAAACCATACATCCAGTAAAGGGCTAATATTCAGAATCTACAAAGAACTCAAACAAATCAGCAACAGAAAAACAAACAACCCCATTAAAATGTGGGCAAGAGAGATGAACAGAAGCTTTTCAAAAGAAGATAGATTAGTTGCCAATAAACATATGAAAAAATGCTCAACATCACTAATCATCAGGAAAATGCAAATAAAAACCAAAATGTGATATCACCTAACTCCAGTGAGACTGGCTTTCATCAAAAAGTTCCAAAACAATAGATGCTGGCCTGGATGCAGAGAGAAAGGAACACTTATATGCTGTGGGTGGGACTATGAACTGTGCAACTTCTATGGAAAATAGTATGGAGATTCTCAAAGAACTAAAAGTAGACCTACCATTTGATCCAGCAATCCCACTACTGAGTATTTACCCAAAGGAAAAAAATATATATCAAAAAGCTACTCATACTCCAATGTTTATTGCAGCACAATTCACAATCACAAAGATGTGAAAACAACCCAATTGCCCATCAATTCATGAGTGGATTAAAAAAATATGGTATATGTATACCATGGAGTATACTCAGCCATAAGATATGAGTTAATACCTTTTGTAACAATCAGGATGGAACTGGACACCATTCTTCTAAGTGAAGTATCACAAGAATGGAAAAAAGAAAAACACCACATGTACCCCTTATTAAATTGGAACTAACCAATCAGCACTCCTGTGCACATATGGAAGTAAATCTCAATGGAACTCAAGCAGGTGGGAAGGGTGAGGAAGTGATGAGTGAAATCATACCTAATGGGTACAGTGTACACGGTCTGGGTGATGGAATACTTATATAAACTTTTACTCCAGCAGTACAAAAGCAATCCATGTAACCAAAACATTTGTACCCTGTTAATATTCTGAAATTTAAAAAGTTATTTTATCAAAAAGACACCTGCACTTGAATGTTTATTACAGCACAATTCACAATCACAAAGATACGAAATCAATCTAAGTGTCCGTCAATTCACGAGTGAGTTAAGAAAGTGTAATATATATACCCCACGGATTACTACTCATCCATAGAATGGAATGAAATAATGTCTTGCAGCAACTTGGATGGAGCTAGAGACCATTATCCTAAGTAAAGTATCTCAGCAATGGAAAAACAAACACTACATGGTCGCATTAATAAGTGGGAGCTAATTGATGGGCACACATGGGTGCAAAGAGATGTCAAGGTCATTGAAAATCAAGAATAGGGGAGAACAGAAGAGGGGAGGGGTAAAAGCCTAACAGGTACAATGAACACCATTCGGGTGATGGGCACACTAAAAGCTCCGATTTAAGCATTATGAAAGGTATCCATGTAACGAAAACATTTGTACCCCCTTAATATTTTGAGATTAAAAAAAGCAAAAAAAATAAAATCAATTTTAAAAAGAAATATCCATCCCACTTCACAATCTTTGCAACCACCATTGTTGTCAACCTAAGTGCCATAGCCCCTTAATCTCCCAATGACTTGCTCTCCACTTGCACTTTAACTCATGCTCCCATCAGTTTTAATCAAAGTACTGGGAAACCAATGCATTTTGCAGATTAACCCTTGTCCAATTTGACTCCAGAAAATAAATTATCATGAAAATACATTGCTCAACAAATACATCAGCAAACCAGTCTCAGAGTCTAATTTTGAAGGTCTCTGTCTTGGGGCTAGTCCAGAATTACTGTATCAGTCAAAATCTCAGCAGGAAACACACAGTACATACAAAGAGAGTAATGGAATCATTTTAGTGTTGAGAATATTTACAAAGTTATGGTCAGAGTTAAGGGAACCAACAAGGGATAATGAAACACTCTATAGACCCACAAAACAGTAAGCTACAGTGTTACCACATATAACCTCAAAGGTGCAAGCGGTGCTTGCTGTTATAACAACTTGATAAGACTTGTAGCTATAGAAGGCTGCTTAACTGGCTTGGTGGCCTTATGCAGAGGAACATAACCATAACCAACTTGCAGCTGAGAATGGAAGAAAGGAAGGAGATAAATTTGCCTATTTCTCTTTCTTCTCATCTTCTAATCTCCTTCTAGCATGTCCCAAATTCAAATATTTCCAAAGTGCAAGGAATTCCCAGCGGTTCAATACATGGCTTCTTCTCTTCCAATATTTCCTGTCCCAGTAAACCAATAGAACATTCATGAGTTTTTCTCTCTCAAGCCTATGTCTAATCTAGTGTTAGTTATTGATTTTTACCTCCTAAATATACCTTGAGTTATTCCATTTCCAATGTCATCATTACAGTCCAATGTTTACATTTTTCTCATCTGGATTACTAAATAGATGAGTTAACTGATATTCCCATTACTAGTCAGTTCTTTCTAAACTGTCCTTTAAACAACATCCTAATATGATATTTAAACTTGAAAATTGGAGCATGTTCTTCCCTTGCATGGAAATGTCCTGTGAATTCCTATTGTTCATACGACATAGAATGATATATCCATTCAGGATAAAAAAAAGAGAGTAAAATCACTTATAAAGCTATTTTTAATCCCATGCCTGCTTACCTGTCTGGCTTGGTTTTACACCAGTTTCTCTTAATTATGTCTGTAAGCATACATACCTCCTCTCAATTCCTTAAGGCATTTGCCTGCCAACCTTTGAGTCTTTGCACATGGTGTTCTCTTTGCCTTAAATAATCTCTTCTCCCACCTGAGTTCATCTGCTCAGTTCCTACCTAGTCTTAAGATATTTATTTTAATAGCATAGTTTTACCTAACTCCTGACATAAGGCAGGTTCTTTTATCTATTCTCTCATAGATTTCTGTACTCTTTCTTCAGGTCAGAGTGGGATATATTGACAGGCTCATCATATGCTTTTGTATGGCTGCTATCACAAATCACCACAAACTTGGTGAATTAAAACAACACAGTTCTATTTATTTATTCTCTTAACAGTACTGAAGTTCAGAAGTCCTAAATATGTTTTCCTAGACCAAAATCAAGGTATTGTGAGACCTGTGCTTTCTCCATATGCTCTGTAGAGACTCTGTTTCCTTGCCTTTTTCAGTTTCTAGAACTGCAATCCTGCCATTGGCTCTAGGTCCCTACCTCCATCTTCAAAGCCTGTGGTATAGCATCTTGCTTTATTGCCTTCTTCTCTGTCTTTACTAAAATCTTCCTCTGCTTCTTTCTTATAAGCACACTTTTGATTTTATTTAAGGTCCACAGTGATAATACAGAATAATCTTCCAACTCAAAATCCTTAGTTTAATTACATCTGCAAAATTCCTTTTGCCATATAAGGTACCATTCACAGGTTCTAGACAGTAGAACCAAGATACTTCTGGGTGCCATTATTCAGCCTACCACACTTACTAATCCAAGTCTGGGTACTTTGGAAAGGACCAAAAGGACAATGGAAAATAATATACATGCAACCGATGTTCACTAAGATTTAGAAACAATTTAAAGTGTTACTTCGGTTAACATTCATTTCAAAGTTAGAAAGCCTGATCAATAATTACTTGTGAAACCCTATTGTGGTACAGAGAAATAAAAAAGCTGAAGGAAACACATTACCCATGGCCATAAAGTGTTGTCTTTAGCAGCAATAAAAGTAGAGAAATCAATTTAACCATAATACATGCTTATTCATACAAACCTTGTGTTTGTCTAATACAGTCTCATAGACATAAATTCCAGATTTTTTCCTTTGGGTTCACCAAATATAAAATATTAGAAATATTTCTCTCCTGTTGAATAAGTCATGAACAAAATTAGAAATTATTATATAACTTCATAAAAAGGAATGGAAAATGTAAGTATTTGTGTCAATAATCTAAAGAAAACAGTACAACTACCCAAAAAAGTTTAAATTACTGAAACTTTTCAAGAAAATATACATTGTGTCTCCAATTAAGTGGGTAATTGGCTTAATTCTTCACTTCATTTAACTAGTAAAGAACTAGCCTGAAACCAAGATGTTTCCAATTAAATGATCCAATAATTGAAACCTGTAATTATAATATTCAGAACCTTAGAGGATTCTTCTATAGCAATCTATTTTATTCTCCTTAAAATCCTTGGCTTGTTAAACATTCTTAATAAAAACACTGAAATTATCTCCCTGATTATGATCAGGAAGCATTTTCTCCCTTTAACATGAAGCAATATTGGGCATGGCAAATATCAGCCAATTCTTAATAACTTGTCATTTTTGATAATTGTCTACCCAATTGATTAAAACACAGCTATAATTTTCCAAAGATTTTTGAACAGTTAAATGTATTGAGTTACTCATCTTGTACTTCAGTGTTAAATGACTTTTTTTCTTCTCTTATGTTAACAGCCTAACATTTAATATACTGCCTTATTTTGTTTTTCCTGGCCTGCAAAGATACTGTTTAACTTTGTAACATTATCACACTTTCAGTTCTTTTCTATATTTCAGTTTACCTGGTTTCTACACAGACATATGGATTCATTATAGCTCTCTGTCTTGTTGAGATACTATATATACCTTGAAGTTATGTTCTTGGTTTATTACTTGTTTTAATTTGCATGGTATCTTGTGAAACATAGTTTGTCATGTTGTAGGTCCAGTTTTTAGACCGAGGATTCTTCTAGTCCAGTTTTATACTAACTCTTCTCCTTTATCATTAACATTTCTCATTCGGTTACTATAAGAGAGTTCTAGGCCAATACATTTTA
>NW_012140191.1:1849596-1851689 GCF_000956105.1 Propithecus coquereli
CATTTTCAATCTAAAGAAATAATGGATCTTATCAATGATCATCAGTGGATGCTAAAAGTATTAACATAATTGATATTAATTAGAATAATTAACAAATTTTAATGTGTAATGGAGGGATTGGGCTGATACCATCTGAACACACATATTAACATTCTTTTCTTTCTTTATGAGGAAATTTAAAAATAAATACAAAGGCAATAAACATGGTGTAACAAACTCAATAGACCCACTGATTAGCTTCAAAAATTATCAATATATGTACAACCTTACTTAACCTATACTCTAACCTACTTGCCTCCCCATACCAGTTTAATTTTAAAGATATTCCAAACATGGTGTTGTTTTATCTGTAAACTTTCACTATAATCTCTAAATAAGATTTTTTTACATACCCACATTACTATTATTGTATCCAATAACAATAATACACCTTTAATATCATCAAAATCAAGTCAGTGTTTACATTTGCCTAATTGGGAATATTTTTGAAAAAGTTTGTTCATTTAAATTTGGATCCAAACAAGGTTCATGCAGTACAATTTATTGACATATCTCAAATTTTTCTTTGGATCCTTTGTCTATATGTCTGCCTCTCATTTTTTTCCTTTTGTTGTAGCTTCCCATAGTCTGGATTTTGTGTATTGTATCCCATTGATGAGTTTAGCATATCCTTCTATCCTTTGGGTCGGATCGAGAGGCTTGGTCAGTTTTAGGTTTGAGTTTTGTTCAACATTATTTTATAGATACTTTCCAATCTAACGTGTTTTTACAGGCTCATCTTGTACATTACCTGCTCCAAACCTAGAACACAGAATTAATCCTTTTGCAACACCTACTGTCCTTTCAATGAGTAGTAGATTGGAGAAACTACACTCCAGGTTCTGAGAATATTCATTGATACAGGTTGTTCATTTTTTCTAGCTTTTTGAATGGAGAGATATAGAATACGTATATGTGTGTGTGTGCATGTTTGTGGGTGTACGTGTGTTTCTTAAGATATAATACATGATGTGGTTTTATTAATTTAATAATTAATAAATTAATATTTTAACAATTGATAAGTAATTAGTAATTCATATACAGGATTTTAACTTAATCTAATTTTTATATGTTTCTCCTTTAATCACAATGAATATACTGGTTCTCAATAATATAACATAATTATTCTTTTGATCTATCCCACAATATACATACATTCATCACTGAATAACTTTAACATTACAACCAATGACATGGTCATAGAAGAAAGTTGAGGATTTTTTTGAGGCCATTTTTTCTGTTAGTTATATACCACACTAGAGATATAAAGGCAAATTAGCTTCTTTTGTTTTATAATTTATAAAATATTTACATTGTTCCAAAGTTAAATATATATACCTATTATGTATCCACAAAGAAGTCTAATACCTATCACTATCCCAGTCATTCTATTTCTTCCCTCTCCCTCTAGGTAATCTATACACTTTCCAAATTTTATGTTTTATATCCCATTTTAACATAACTAAACATAATACACATGTATATATATGCATTTACCCATTTTTAAATGATGGCATGATGCACACACAATACACATACTACACCATGTTGTATACACATATTTTCTATATACATACCATACTGTATATTTCTTCCAAATGTTTTTTCATATAACATCATATCTTGGAGATCATATTTTATTTTTTTATCCAGCTGCATAGTATTACTTTGTTTATTTGACTAATCCCCAATTGATGGTCGTATGTGTTCTTTTTTACTTTTGCTTTTAAAAATAGTGAAGTATATTTTCATATTTCTGTCATTTTATTACTGATATGTTTTAACATTTCTAAAAGTGCAGTATCTAGGTATATGTGCCTTCTTATAGGTTAAACTACAAAGCACAGAGCACCAATTAAACCTGGATCTAATCAAACTTCTAACTCTAGGTACAGATTTACAGATAATAGAGGGGAAATTAACCTGATTCAGAATAATGGAAATTCGCAGAGTTAATATCCATGATTTATTAATAAAATGTCCAGAATATAGTTTTAAAGGTGTAAGAGGCTTAATTGACCAAGTACAACATCTATGTTCTATTTATTAATAGA
>NW_012140191.1:1851894-1859079 GCF_000956105.1 Propithecus coquereli
TTTTTTAATACATGAATGAATTGTCTAGTGCCAAGTCTGGGCTTTTAGTGTACCTGTCACCTGAATACTGTACACTGTACCTGATAAGTAACTTTTGATCCTTCACTCCATTCCACCCTCCCCCTTCTGATGGAGTCTCCAAAGTCTATTATAACAGTCTGTATGACCATCTTTAGCCATTTCTTAACTCCTAATTATAAGTGTGTACATGCAATCTTTGTTTTTCCATTCCTAAGATATATACAGTGTATACAGTGTCTCATATGTATATATACACACACATTATACCACATTTTGTTTAGCCACTCATCAGTTGATGGGTGTGTAGGTTGATTCCATATCTTTGCAACTGTGAATTGTACTTGAATAAACATACAAGTGTGTGTATCTTTTCGATATAATGAGTAAATGACTCCTTTCCTTTGGATAGATATCCAGGAATGGGATTTCTTGACCAAATGGTAGATCTACTTTTAGTTTCTTGAGGAATCTTGTACTATTTTCCATAGAGGTTGTACTAATTTACATTCCCACCAACAGTACATAGGCGTTGCCCTTTTCACGGCATCCATGCCAACATCTATTGTTTTTAAGCTTTTTAGCAATGGCCATACTGACAGGGGTAAGGTGGTATTTCATTGTGGTTTTAACTTACATTTCTCTGATAATTCGTGATGTTGAATATTTTTTCATATGTCTGTTAGCCATTTTTATATCCTCTTTTGAAAAATGTCTGTTCATGTCCTTTGCCCACTTAAAAATAGTATTATTTCTTAATAATACATCCTTGAGCATTTATGGATAAAATGATATGTTATTGGTGATATTTTTTAAAATATCCCAACAAAAAATGAGGAAGTACACAAGAAAAATTTTCAAAATATTTAGAATGGTTAGATTTGGGCTATAAAGATTCATTATAACAACTCCTTCACAAAGATTCTAAATCATAATGGTTTGGGGCAGTATAAGCTACTTGCAATCTCACAGATGTCATGAGTCTTCAGTTTACTAAATATTTGACATTGTACTGGATTTTTTCTAATTTCTTTACTAATGTCACACAATGTCCTTGGAAATGTTTCTTTCAATTGTCTATTCTTCATTGGTCACAATTTGATCTCTGATAGAAATGCTTAAAATAATTGTATTTGATTTTTTCAAAACAAGATTATTTCAAAATTCACCCATTTCAGTGAGTGAGTGTTATTTATTTGTCACTCAACCAGCTACAAACTTGTCACAGAGAAGGGAAAAAGAAAGATGAGATCTCCTTGAAAACATCGACAACATTCAGTTTTACGACACAAGAGTACTAGGGCCATATTTGCCAAGGGAGACTCCCCAGGGACTTCCCCACGCACTGTTCACACTCTGTTTTGAAATGCATGCTTTTTTGTCATTATTCCTGTTTTATATGGATAATTCATAGTTACCAAAAGTGCTTATAACACTATACATCACTACTTTCTTAGATATCTATCTTGTCAAATAAATTTATATTTCATCTCTGTTAAATTTTGTAATGAGAACTAGTTAACATACAGTTAAATGGTAATGGAAACTAGTTAACTAGCCAACAAGCTGAATCTTACAACCCTCATTCCAAAATATTTGTATTTTTTATTTTTGTTTTAACAGTACTGTGAATTGATAAGCATTTTTCTCGATTTTATCACATAGAACCACATTTGATATTCTGTGTTACATAATACACAGATGCTGCCAAGATGAAGTCCATGCAGTATCAGTTCAGTCCAAATATTGTTAAGCAAACCTTTGAAAAAATGAGCATGTTGCTTCCACCAAATGTGTCAATAAATTGAAATACCAATTTCAACAGGCATGTGTTTTCTATTTCCACAAATAATTGTGGGGGAGTTCGGAATTAATATCGTTCCCATTTAAATATTAGCAGTTTATTATAAATTCAACTGAGAAATGGGAAGAGAAGTTCTGCGATATATCGAGAGCATTGGTCTTTTAGTATTATCATTATTTATATTTTAAAATAACATAGTCTCTCTCAAATTCATATACCTTTCCATTTAATCCCTTTGGCTGAGAACTAGACAGTAGAGATCTGTAAAACATTAAACAAAATTATTCAAGAACATAACATTTTTGTTTTGGTCTCCAGTGTCTGGAGTTTAAATTGAACTCCAGTATAAATAATATACTCCGGACACAAATTTTAGGCAGCTAGATACATGAATGCTACTGTTAATCACACACTCCAACTCCTTGAAATTGTGTCCATATGTATGTAAGTAATCAGGCATACATTTGTTTATTGGTAACAAAGAACATTTTCTGAAAGCAGGTAATAGTATATTTTGAACATACTAGAACTTTAGGTTTTTCTTATTTTTTCTCTCCATTTTTAACTGAAAAATTTGCATACTCATATGTAAGAGGTCAACCACATTTGCCAGGATCACTTAAGATAACCCCATTAGAATATAAATGATATGAAGACACTAATAATTCAGATCCTTTTATAACTATGGACTTTGAGGTACATAATTGTTCTTACTTCATACTTTATTTGTCATTGTAAATACTATTTCTGTTATAAATCAGTGTCTCAGCTGCACGTTGCACCTTGGACTAGACCATTGAGCCGTCCTCTTAAATATTATGACATGGAGAAAATCACGTTGTACTTTAACCTATCAACAAAGGAGCAAAGCAATTACAGAGCTAAACAGAGTCCAGGAAGACCCAATAAAGAAAAATCCAAGAAAATTTGGTGAAAATTCTTAAGGGGCCTTCCAATGTTTAATTTAGGCCTGAGGCATGATTAATATTCTGATTCTAATTCAGAAGACTGAACCACAAAGGTACATCTTTTGGGTATTTTTAATAAGCATAGTACAACACTCTGTGAATTAACAGCTGGTCTGACTGGTATTTTACTTCTTCTTTGCTTACTCAAGTGAAGCAGTTAATATTAGTATAATCATCAAACTAACACTAGTCCGGCGGAGGGACAGATTTTTTTTTCTACTGTTGTGATGTAGAATACAAATTTTGAAATACAAAAAAAAAAAAAAAATCTATGGCTGTATTAATATTAATTAAATCATTGTTTTAGATTCAATACACAATAGAAATGGTTTTTTAAAAAAAATTTAAAACCTCATTCCATCTGAAAAAGCATTTTGAAAGGCTAAGCAAAATATTAAACATTAAAATAATTTAATGAAATTAGATGTTTATGAGAAATATTGAGAAGTATAATCAAAATGTGATAAGAATTATTTATTGTCAATGTTATTGCTAAAAACATCTAATAACTTCACAATAAAAGTCTTTTCATAAAACTGTATAAACAATTATAATGTATGATATATACACCCAAAACAAAGGTCACGTTTTCTTAGTCAATAAAGAATAATATTTAGACTGTGTAGCATTAATTTCATAATTTGATTGTTGCAAACAAGATGCCAATCTCTTTTATTATCTGATGTTTTGACATGCTCATTGAGATTCAAAGTAAATTAGTTATTACTATTTGTTGAAAAAAATTTCATTTCTTTTATAATATTTTAATTTTAATACATTTGCAGAGTAAGTATATTTGAAGCAAAATTTGCAACATAATATTTCTCATAGTTTTTAGACAGGCCACATTTAATTTTTATGAAAAATTTATTATAGAGAAATTCATTTTAACCATCATTTGTAAGTGTAGAACTTCTAAGCATTGGGAGCTCATTAAGTAATAATAAGTATGAAATGTCCGATTTCCTGAAGTACTAAGTTTGACAGTTGATATCTCTGACATTTCACTTTGACACTTGTTGTTTTATTTTTATTGTGCAGGTACATCCTCAGTCTTTCAAACGCACATTTTGGCTTGTGATTATCTTTCAAAAAAATTTTAGAGCAATTTTTGTGAAACCATAGATAAGTCAAAAATTCATGTTATTTTCGAATATGAGTTTCATCGTGGAACCAATGCAGTGCAGACAGCTCAAAATATCAATGAAGTGTTTGGGAAGGGTGTGGCTAATGAATGTACAGTACGTTGATGGTTTGAGAAGTTCCATTCTGGTGATTTTAATCTTGAAAATGAGCCATGCGGGCCACCTGGGACCAAGATAAATAATGATGAGCTGAAAGCTGTAGTAGAAGAGAATCCATCTCAACCTACACGTGAATTAGCAGCCAGGTTTGACGCTACTATTCCAACAATATTGGACCATTTGAAACAAATCAGCAAGGTAAAGATACTGGATAGATGGGTTCCACATGAGCATCAGAAGAGAAATCATCTAGAAGTTTGCCTTTTTTTGCTGTCACGACATAAAAGTGAACCATTTCTACACCGTATTGTTATTTGTGATGAAAAATGGATTCTTTTTGACAATTGCAAGCATTCGGCACAATGGTTGAATAAAGATGAAGTGCCCAAACACAGTCCCAAACCGAATATTCATCCAAAAAGCTAATGGTGACTGTTTGTTGGTCCAGCGCTGGTATTTTCCACGATAGCTTCTTGAAACCTGTTTTATCGATTACAGCGGATGTCTACTGCAACCAATTGGATGAAACAATGAGGATGCTTGTGATTAAGCAGCCAAGATTTGTCAATAGATACAGGCCAATCCTCTTGCAAGACAACATTCAACCACATTTCACACAAACAACACTGCTAAACTACGGAAGCTGGACTTGAAAACTCTCTGTTATTCACAGAATTCAACAGATCCTACACCAACTATCACTTCTTCCAGGCTTTGGACCACTCTTGCAAGGAAAAATACTCAATTCTCAACAAGCTGTGGAAAATGGCTTTTGCGATTTCCTTGCCACTCACTCTCCAGGGTTCTTCGCTGCTGGCATAAACAAGCTACCATTAAGATGGTAAAACTGTGTTGATAGTTTAGGCACATACTTTGATTAATTATACTGCTTCTTGTTTGAGATAAAATAAACTACACTTTTGATTCAAAATTTGGACATTTCATATTTAATGAGTATTAAATTTACTAAATGAAACTACAATTTATACACATTTTAAACCTCTCTTTAGTGATATCACATTACCTTATAAAATCTTTTGCCTTTTGCAGTTTGTGACTGCATGTATAGCAAAAGACAATGCAATATTTTTATAGAACATACTAAAATATTACTAATTGTGCCTCTAGTTAAAATCATCGTGAGAAAAATTAACTTCATAATATTCAATTATATATGAATTAACTTTCTTAATATTTTGGTCTCTTTTTGGAAATTCTACAGATAACTAATTTAAAAAAGAAATTTAAAAGATGGCAGCTTTAGGTAAAATGATATTTTTAAAATAACTGATTTAATCACATTACTAGACATTATGCAACTTTCTGTTTAGTGAATGAGGGATGTGAAATATGTCAGAGTATTATGTATAGGAAGAAACATTTGAAATGTTTTTAAAGTTTCCCAAACTAAGTAGAAAGACTTTGTGTATGAAGTGTCAGTGGCATGATGAGTATAAAGATTGTCTCCACTCTCTCCCAAGGTTATCTCCATTATAAGAAACCATGCATGAACCCTCCTCTCCAAAAACAAAGATAAACAAACACAAAGCAATATTCATGTTGGTTTCAGTTCCATAATCATAATGAAATTGTACATCTGTTGTCACAAACTGACACACTAGTGATTTTGTCCTCAATAAAGGGATTTTAATTCAATTTTCAAAATGCAACCAAAGGAAAATACACCTGCAACAAGATTCAGTCCCAAAGTCATTGATTTGCAATTCTGGTTAGTAAATGGTCTATGTCAAAAGCTACCCAGGTTTGTAACCCCTGCATGTCAAATATTAGCTTCTGGACTTGACTGATAAAAGGGTGAATTAAATTACCAACTACTATAAAGGACATTTGTGACTGACTGTTGAGGAAGTCTTGACATCAAATGTGGCTTTACTGAAAATAGATAATTTGTTTATTGGAGACATGAAGAAGGAAGATTGATTATAAAGTTTATAAAAAGAGAAGGATAAAGAAGAGAGAATAATAAAAACTAAACCAAGTTTCATTTTTCTTAAAAATACTCCAACCATAGCTATAACACAGGTGGCTAAACTTTTTGCAATTATAGGAAGTCTCCATATACTAAGTATGAAAATTCAGATTCTAGTAGTACTACTTTACTGAGTGCCTTGGAAGTCCCGCATAATTTTAGAACTCGGGCTCCCTAGCTATAAAATGCCCAAGATTGTATTAGAGCTGTATAATTTCTATTATCTTTTCCAGCTCTAAATCCTATAAATGCTATTTTCCTGGCATAATATTAACTGTAGAAATAGAAGCTAGATTCTTACCACAAAAATACTTAAGAAAAATTTTCAGTTTTAAAAGAAAAAGGAAGAGAGCTGGACACAAAGAACCAGAAAGATATATCTTCTTATGTGATTCTGGCCTTAAAGGACATAAAGTCTCTGGAAAAGATTTTCAGACTTGGAAAATTATTTATATTTTGTGACTTCTGAGCAGCATTTATGTTTTATCAGTTATTTTAATATTAAGTATTCAGACAGTGGTTTATTGCACACTTAAATACAAATTTTATTTAATCTTTTCAGTGGGTTTTTATTCTAAGGGTACAAGCTCCTATTTTACTAGCAAGAATAGAAGATTCTGTTAAAGGAAATTTACAGGGAAGTTCATAAAGGCACATCTCTTCTATCCCATAGATCATATTTCTATTGGCAGAAACATAGCTAGAAAAGAATCACAGGATTTTAGGTATAGAAAGGTTTCAAAGACCATATTCAGAATTAGTGAACTGTTCTTATAAAACTGCCTTATTTTAATACAGGGCTCTACGGTCCACAGCTATCAATACTTACTGAAAACAAACCAGTAGTACATCTGGAATATACTAAGATGATCAGCATATAAATAAGAATTAATCATCACTTAATTGTATAACATTGGCTTTCTCTTTATATAGTAAGCAGGTTTGCTTCTATCCTGAATATTCTACCTACTGTTTGAATCTTGCAAGAATATTTATTTATTACATTAATTTAAATTCAATAAGCTTCCATGTGCCAGAATAATTGCAAACTCTTATGTAATATTGTAAAAAGACAAAGTTGCTAAATCAAAACAAATTCTATTGCCCTCCATAATTTTGTTAATAAAAATCATATTTGTCTGAAAACTCTATTTCATTTAA
>NW_012140191.1:1872614-1873503 GCF_000956105.1 Propithecus coquereli
TCACAAAGGATGGTATACAAATAGATGATGAATACAAGAAACAATGTTCAATGTCATTATTAATCAGGGAAATTCACACTAAAACCACAAATCTAATTAAAACCAAATTAGATTCTACTACAAACCCACTAGAAGAGCTAAGATTAGAAAGACTAAAAATGTCAGTTTTATGAAGATGTGGAGTAACTGGAACTCATATATGTCTGGTGGAAATGTACAATGGTGCACTTTGGAATATAGACTGGAATATAAGCCAGTCTGTAGCTTCCATTTTCATTTATTTAATGGTGTCTTCTAAGAGCTGAAGGCTTTAATTTTGATAAAGTACAATTTACCTATGTTTTTCTTTTATGCACCGACCTTTTTTTGGCTTTGTAAAGTTCAATATACACTTACCAAATAAAGTTTGTTTTTAGAGTAAAATAATAGTTAAATAAAATAAAAGCAGTAGACCAAACTGCTATGTACCAAATCTGAGAACAGATTTGATAGATTCCTATCAAGAGGATTTGAGGGCCAGTCACAGTGGCTCACACCTGTAATTCCAGAATTTTGGGAGGCCGAGGTGGGAGGATAGTTTTAAGCCGGGAGTTTGACACCAGCCTGGGTGACACTGGGAGACATTGTTACTACAAAAAATAAAATAATTAGCCAGTAATGGTGGCATAGGCCTGTAGTCTCAGCTACCTAGGAGGCTGAGGTGGGAGGATCACCAGGAGTTCGAGGGTAGAGTGAGCTATGACTGTACCACTGCACTCCAGCCTGGGTGACAGAGTGAGATTCTGTCTCAAAAACAATAACAAAAACAAACAAAACAAAAAAAGAAAAATAAACAGGATTTGAGATAGTCATATCATATTTGACATAAATAAATTAAAAATACAGAATT
>NW_012140191.1:1873553-1878230 GCF_000956105.1 Propithecus coquereli
ATGAAGAATCTGCATAATTTGGGGACAACGCCTGGAGCCATGAAAGAATGTGTGCACAAATCCGACCGTGGTGGCAGGCGCAGTAGGAGAGACGGTGTAGGATGGAGGGCAAACGGCGCCACTGACAAAGCAGAGAGTCCAGAATTATGAGTCCAAGGACTTTTCATATTGAGGGGAAAGGCTTGAAAATGCAATAATCCAAATAAACGTAATTTATTAAAGGGTTTATATTTGCTATTTAGTTCGTTGAAAAATAAAATTGTATTGAATAAGTGATTGATGAATAAGCATTCATAATGCCACCAAGTCAGGAGCTGTGGAGATAGAAATTAATAAAACACAATCCTTGCCCTCCAAGAATGAAAAAGACATCATCTCTGCCCTTTAGAAGCTCACAGTTTAATTGGGAAGGTAGAAACAGTGGTGTTATGTTGGAGATAAAGGCAAAATTCTATGGTCGCCCAGGTAAGAAAGTAATAAACTCTGTCTAAGGGTGTTGCCATTTGAGCAGAGTTTTATGAAAAGGAATAAGTATTTTCTGCAAAAAGGAGACAGGAACAGTGGAAGGGTAGGCATGACAATGTCCAGCATATTTGGGAAACGTGAGTAGAGCAGTCGCAAAGTCTGATGTTGAAATGACAAGCTGATGGCAGACGCTGAAGCCTTCAGATTACATATTATATGATTGTTATTCCATAGGGCAATCATCTGAACCCTATCTGACCCCAAAACTTATTTTAATAAGAAATTTATATTTTTATGTATGAAATATAAAAATATGCGATAACCTACTATTTAGAAATAAAATTCATAGATAATATAACATCTATATATAAAACAACTTTAATGTAAAGAAGAAATAAAGGGAAAATGTTTACAACAAAATTAATATAAGTTTCAAGACATAAGTGCCCAGACATGACTGCGTTAGAAAACCTAATAAAGAATTCAGATACTTGCACCTATATGTGGAACCACTGTGAATGTAACAGCTATAAATTCAGGCTGATACAGGTGTATTACATTGGCAACTCGTACACCCACTGACATGGTTGCTACAGGTGATATGATTTTCCAAAATGGTAATTTTTAAAACTTTTCCCTCAATTTGCATAGTGGTTGCATTTCTGGAAAATTGCAAATAAAAGTGCAAAAGAAAAAGTCCTTTTGCTTGGTTTTGGAATAAAATTCAGTGTACTGTTGTTGTTTTGTTTGTTTATTTTTCACCCAGTTGCCTATTCAGTGATTCTTTTGAAAAGTGCAAGACTCAGAAAAAGTCACCATTAATAAGGACTGTGTTACACAGAACATCTAACATCCCTCCCTGCTCCCCTTTTCACACCCACTAAATTCTAGGATCTCACAATCATTGCCAAAAATGCCCACACGGATGTTGAACCCTGTTCTCCAGTTATGAATGACTCCTTAAGCACATTGATCCTCAAAATTTGTATTACATTTATGATTTATAAAAGATAACCTTTGAGCACACATCTCCTATATTTGTATACTGTACTTAGTTATAAATTATATACATATAGTACTGTAATAATTATATAATGAAGATATTTTAAGACACATATACACGTTTTTAAAAAATTCTAATGTTTTTTGTACACTCAAATGAGTCACTTTGTGAGACTCAGTGTTGTGAGAATTTCAGTTTGTAAAACACAGGTCTATGATATCGGAGAGCCAGTGAGGGCAGGTGAGTCCTGGCATAGCATGAGGAGATTAATGTTTTAATGAAAGATATATCTGTATCTTAACACTGCATGAGGTAGAAGGGAGGGAGAGCAAATCAACTGTTTTAAGTCTGTTATATGTAATCTGGATAGAATTTCAGAAGGAAGATGATGCAAGCTGAAAGGACCTGTAAGAATGGCAATCAAGAGAAATTTTTGATAGTATTTGGAGTTATTTACTATGGAAGAGAAAAGGTATTAATCCTTAACTTAATTTTTCTTTAGATTAAATGCATTTTATAAAAACTAAGATTTATTCAATATTCTTTAGTCATACCCGATGTAAAAGTATATACAAGCTTTCTAAATTCTACGTTAGCCCCTGATAATCTGCCCCTTCCTCACCTTCAACAATACACAAGCCATTATTCTGAGCTTTTAAGGTAAAATATACTTTTTAAAAATAGCTAGGATTTTGAATGTATACTCTCCTGACTGGGGCTAAATGTGTCAGCCTCTCTTCTCCTTTAGACTAAGAGTTAATCTAGATGTGAATATCTGAGTGAGCTACCTAAAGCCTCTCTTAAATGGACCACCATATTCCCTTCCCGACTTCATTAGAATTACCATATATTATCCATGCCATGATTTAGGTGAGAAAATTTGTGAAAGCCATATATATGAGCAAAATGTTTGGGCCACTTTGTCCGTCCCTAACATGATGTTATAGTTTGATTTTTAGCAGCTTTTTAAAGTTATAATTCATGTATAATACAATTTACCCATTTAAAGTATAAATTTCAGTGTGTTTAGTATATTCAGAGTTGTACAACTATCACTACAATCAATTTTATATTATATTCATTGCTCAAGAAAGAAACCCCACACTCATCTGTAATCACCCCTGACCACTCCACCCTCAATCTCCCCAGATCAAGGCAGCCATTAAACTACTTTCTGTCTCTATAGATTTGCTTATTTTGAACATTTCATATAAATAGAATCATACAATATGCGGTCTTATGTGACTGGTTATTCATGTATCCATTATGGCATGTATCAGTACTTCATTCTTTTTATTGTCAAATAAAATTCCATTGTTTGAATATACCACACTTCTATATCCATTTATCAGTTGTTGGACACCTGAGCTATTGCCATTTTTTGACTATTATGAATAATGGGGCTACAAATATTCTTGTGTAAGTTTTTGTGTGGATCTCATGGGAGTGAGGGCTCTTCTTCGCTGTCTCTTTTCCTGTTTCTCTCTGTTAAATCTCTAACTAGTCTACTTTTTCCCTGCTGCTCTCATAAAGCTACAAGCCTCTTCTGGATTGCTTTCCACCGCATTCTCCATTGCTTTTGACAGTGTCCTTGGGCTTTCCCACACTCTGTTCCAAATAAAGTCAATCTTCTTAGGGAGAGTTATGGAGTTCTCTGTTCTTGTGGCCTCCTCTTCCTGGACAGCACCTCTGCATCATTCCTCTGGGCCTGGGGTGGGGAGAGCAACCTGCTTTTCCAGAGTGACAAGTATACTTCATTAGTGGGACACTAAATCAGGGTAGGTAGTAGCATCTGGTCTTCTAATCTCACCCTCCCCAGCATGAAACCCATCACCCTATGAGCAAGCTGTAGCAATGACAATGAGGGCCCAGTATACCTGGCCTGCCACACCTGGAAAAGATCTCCTTTCCTAAAAGTGGAGGAAGGGTGGACAAAAGAAGCCCCAGACCACTCTGCTATTCTTGCTTAGCTAGTGCTTCTGCAATTTCAATCTTGGGAGGTAGTTAGTATTGCTGGTGGCCTGGCACTCCTGGGAGAAACCCTAACTCTTGACTGGTTGCTGGGGGCAAAGGAAACTTTTTCTTGGCTATACATTTCTGGTGTAGAGTTCCCATCTAGCTGAGCAGGTGTGTGGAGCGAGATGTGAAAGTTGATAGTAGATTTTTATAATTTTGGAGACTCCAATTTCTCCCTCTCCAATATAGACCTCTTTCTCTTTTGCAGTTGAAGTAGAAGGCTTTGAGATCCTTCAAGATTAGAAGTAGGAATAAACGAATATTGAAATGGAAAGAATGAAAAACTTCTCTCTCTAATTGAATGAAGAGTCCAAAGAAATAACTCCTTTTTATTTGGGTCTTAAAAGTCTTCAGACTGAGAGAAATTAAAGACCTAAATACATGGAAAAATATACTAGGTTCATGAACTGGGTGAACTCGATATTAAGACATCAATTTTGCCCAAATTGATATCTAGATTCAATGCAATCCCAATTCCCAATTAAAATCCCAGAAGACTTTTTTTTGTAGAATGTATTAAGCTGATTCTAAAATAATATAGGAATGGAAATAACCTAAAATAGCCAAAAACGATTTTGAAAAAGAGCATTGTTGAAGAACTTTTACTATAAAGTTACAGTAATCAAGACAGTGTGTTGTTAGAATAGACATATTGTCAATGGAACAGAATAGAATCTAGAAAAAACCCACAATTATGACACTTTTGACAAAAGCATAAGGCAATTCAATGGAGCAAGAATAGATTTTCCAACAAATAGGCTTGGGACAATTGGACATGCATATAAACTTCAATACCTAACTCGCACAACAAATAAGATTTAGCTTTAAATAAAACATAGACCTAAACAATAAAGCTACAAATATAAAATTTCCAGAAGAAAACACAGTAGGAAATCTTTGCAAACTTGGATTAGGCACTAGTTTCTTAGGACACAGAAAGTTGGACACATAAATAAAACATAGACCTAAACAATAAAGCTACAAATATAAAATTTCCAGAAGAAAACACAGTACGAAATCTTTGCAAACTTGGATTAGGCACTAGTTTCTTAGGACACAGAAAGTTGGACACATAAAAGAAAAATATTGGTAAATTATAATTTATCAAAATTAAAATCTTCAGCTCTTAGAAGAACACCATTAACTAAATGAAAAAGGAAGACATGGAAAACAATTCATAATTCACAAACTGA
>NW_012140191.1:1879275-1889473 GCF_000956105.1 Propithecus coquereli
GAACGATTTTAAAATTCATTCTTTCCTGGTGACATTTACTCTAAACCTTTATATACTTATGACTCTGTCATTGATTCTATTAAAATTCAGAGATGATATTCATTTTTATTTTTTTTTGTAAAAGTGCAACTTTTAGATTTCATTTTTCTTTCAGGGTATAAACATCTGGCTAATGGTTCCTAACTTTTTTGAATCAGATACAGCTTTAAAATGTTCTCACTTTCCAGAAAAATATAAGAATTGCATATACACAAAGTTGAAGATAGAATTCTAGAAGGCCACTGTCCCCTAAAGCAGAGGTCCCCAACCTTTTGGGCACCAGGGACTGTTTTCATGAAGACAATTTTTCCATGGACCACAGGAGGAGGATAGTTTCGGGATGATTCAAGTGTGTTGCATTTATTGTGTATTTTATTTTTATTATTATTACTTTGTAATATATGATGAAATAATTATACAACTCACCATAGGTTGGGGACCCCTACCTAAACCACATCTGTACATCTCCTGGAGAATGGTGAACTGTAAGATAATGATGGGTGATTCAAATACAATTTTGAAATGTTGAAAATAAGAGACAGGCAAGCACAGTTTCAAAATTTTTTCAGTATGTAATACACATATTAGTGTCATAGATGTAATTCAATGTAATAGTAAACAAAACATTTTAGAACATAGCATTAAGCATTTCCTGAGAAACCACAATTAACATCATTACTAAAAGAAATCTTGGATAGTGGCCGTAAGTACCACATCTAAAATCAATTCTGGACCCACAAGTGTGACTGTGGGTTCTCACTAATGATGTGAATATCACATCAAATTCTTGTTTAAATCCTAAAGATAATCTTTCAGAGATGCTAAGTTTTCATAATATCTGCGTACTTTCTAAGTCATTGCTTTTGACTATCACTTTTACATTTATGTAACAAAGAAATACTATTTTTATTCTGTACCATAGTGTTTGATATTGCACACATTCTTTTCCTTACATTATTGTCGAACAAGAGAACTCTGATTATGCACTGACCATACAAAGCTTCCTTGTGTGATATTAAGATAGATCATTTGCCAAAGAATAACCTCACTAAGAGGCCAAAAGCATGGGGCAACAAAAACGTCTTTATGCAATGATTGATTCACAGGCATCCTGTGCCTTGAGGCATGATTCAGATTCCCTCACTGAATTATTCCCTCACTGTACATCTCTCACGAATATCCACGTCCCTCCCAAATCAACTTCTCTAGATTCTAGAATTCATTAAGGGTCTTATCATCTCTCTAAAATAACTACAACTGCAATTTGCCCCTGTTTATATTCAACACAGAGCAAAGAAGAGCTGAATATTTAACGTGTTAGTTGTTAGACATGTTAGTAATAAAAGATTAAAGAAAATAGAACAGAAAATTTAGATACCCAATGTACCATGTTCTTTTGGTTCAACTAAAGTCATTGAAATTGTAAATTTAAGCAACTGAATTCTAAATAGAAGAATAATTGAGATTAAAAAATTGCAGAACTAGAAAAGGGAAACCTGGAAATTATTCCATCAAAGCTTAACCTATAAAGCTTTAATTATATTCAGGATTTGAGCTTAGAATGATGAAGAATGCCTCCTTCTCAAATTAGTTTGAAGGTTTAAATCAAGGTCCACAATTTTAGCAGTGCCCCAGTGGATCTTAATGTCACTTACAGCTTTTTTTCTCTTCATGTTCTTTCCTTTTATCATTGCGTTGCCTCATTGACTCCCTTCTGTCCACAGATGATAGATGTAAGAGTGCTGGTGAGCACCGAAAACCTAGGGATGTTCAGGATCAATATCCACAATTTACTATGCAGCTTTCCAACTTTTAAGGAATATCATACTCACATACAGAAAAATAAAGAACTTCAATATATTTTATAATTGCTTATACCTCAAGTCAGAAAAAGTGTGTAGTTTACATAGAAATTCCTGAAAACTGAACGATATATCTCCATTTTAGGTTTTGTTATTGTTGTCTATAAGCTCATTACTGGAATAATTATTTTATTAAAACCTAGCCATTTTAAATAAATCTGATCCACTCAAATAAATATTTAATAAGTTTATAAATGAATGATTGGTCTCGGTCCTTCATTTTTATAATTTACCTAGAACAGTTGTGTCTTACATCATTGCGAAGAATTCTATTTGCTTTCATTTTCCTAGTTCTCCTAGTCATGTTTGTGTGTTCCCATTCAGTTAACATCCTTGTCAAATACCCATCAAGCATAATCAATTGTACAACTTAAATATCTCCAGATGTGTGCACTTTTCTCCATTCCATCAGATTCTTTCTATTTCGTGGCTGTCTTATTGTAATATCTTCCAAATTTGTGTCCTTTCTGCATAATTTGGTTTTCTTTAGATCAGAAGAATCTTTCTAAATGCAAATCAAGTCACCTCTGTTTATCATACTTTAAAGGTGATATTTATATGAAATTGTTAATTTCTACTTTTACTATTTTGCATATATGCACCCTAACCTCAAAAAAGCAAAAATCTACCACTTTCCATTGCCTGAATGACAAAGTTCAATCACTGCACAATGACAATCAGGACTGTTATGACTCCACCTCGGCTTATCTTGTCAACACTGACAAACACTACTCCTGACTGTCTAGCTTAATTTTTTTTGTAATTTTTAGAATGTGATAATATCATGTTAGTCTCCACACCTTTGACACATACCTTCTTCTGATTAAAAATGCTTTCTTCCTTTTTTTTTCTTGAATAACACCCAATTTAAGACTCTGCTCAAGTGCCACCTCCTACTGTAATCAAAAACAGATGTGAAAATCCAAACAATGGTTTAAATAGACATTTAAAAATGTCTGTCACAGACATCCCAAAACAAGGGCAAAGACTATGCCTTACCAGTCCGTATGCACGGCATCTAAATATCTACTAACTGCTTACTAAGTATGTATTAATAAATGAAAGAATAAATGAATGCAGGCACGGGTCCCTTTCTGTTTTCACTTCACTCCTCAGAACACATTATTCCCCATCCCATTTTGGATAGACCCATCTAGTCCTATCTTGACACTCTCTATCAAATCCATTACTGAGAGTTTTTTAAAGCTAGGGGACAGGCCGGGCGCGGTGGCTCACGCCTGTAATCCTAGCACTCTGGGAGGCCGAGGCCGGAGGATCGTTTGAGCTCAGGAGTTCGAGACCAGCCTGAGCAAGAGCGAGATCCCATCTCTACTAAAAAGAGAAAGAAATTAATCAGACAACTAAAAATATATAGAAAAAACTAGCCGGGCATGGTGGCGCATGCCTGTAGTCCCAGCTATTCGGGAGGCTGAGGCAGTAGGATCGCTTGAGCCCAGGAGTTTGAGGTTGCTGTGAGCTAGGCTGACGCCACTGCACTCACTCTAGCCTGGGCAACAGAGTGAGACTCTGTCTCAAAAAAAAAAAAAAAAAAGCTAAGGGACAAATTTTGTGTAGTAAAATAGCAAAAAATGAATTTAGATTTATAATTTAGGCATTAGGAAACAACTAAAAAATTTTAACTGATATACATCCAGATTTGCATATTAGCATCATCACTCTGATAAAAGTATGAAAAACCGATTAAATAAGGAAGATAATTGTGTCAGGGTGATCAATTCAGAGGCTATTTCAATACCCAGGAGAGACAGAGTAGTACATGGATGACTGGGGGTCAGAAAGGAAAGAAGGATATTTGAAAGACTTAGGAAGTAAAATCAACAACTTTCTATTAGAGATACAGGAGTGAGTTAGAGTCAAGGAAAGTTCCTAAGTTTCAGGCTTTACCAATCACTGCCAACTGAGAAAAGAAGAAATTTTGGTGTCAGTATATGTGGCAGTGAATGGCAGAGGAGATAATCAGTTCAGTTTTGAACTTGCTGCGTTTGAGGTATATATGGGGCATTCAATAGGAGGATTAGGAAGGGTGTTAAATGTATGAATCTGGAAGTCTGAGAATGGCCAGGCCTATAGATAAATATTTGCTAATACAAAGCCTACAAATACTATTTGAAATTATGAGAGTAGGTGAAATTTTCAAGGAGAATGTGGATTTTTCTTCAAGAAGTCCAAATAATATTTTTTCTAGAATATATGACTAATGAAATTGAAAATTGACTTACACAGTACTGCAAATAAAAGTTATCATGGATACCATTAAAAATAATAGTAATATTAAACAGATTCATTGCATTGCTGGATCCACAGATTCATTATTTGACTTAACTATTTCACTTCAGTTCAATGTGCCCTAATGTGATGTATCATTTTGCTTTTTGTTTTGCATGCTATAAAATGCATTTATATCACAACCAAAATAATTTCTTTATTTTTGTCTCTAATCCAGAATAATTGTTCATGATTGGCACTTCTTTATTTTACCCAAATTCCCTCCCTTGGGATTAGTGTGTAAAAGTTGATAAGGGTCAAATGATGTGTGGGTTGAAAGTAGTTTCATGATTCATGAGAACTATTAAACTTTGCAAAATTATCATTCTGGCACAATGAGTTTCTTATGAAAGCCTTCTTAATGCAAAAAGGGAAATGGAGCATTCCATGGATTTTCCATCTCAAAAAAATGCTAAGAAGTACATGGAAAACAGTCACATAACAGTTTCCAAATTATGGCCATATAGCTGTTATCATGCAAGCATTTTTTCCACTGTTGCCTAGATGCAAGTGCTATATGTTCTCTTGTAATTTTGGTAATGTACTGCCTGACTACAGCCTTATTCAAATTTGATTTGTTTTCAAAGTTTGTGATCAATTTTGAACAATTCAAATAATAAAATCTTGTGCATTTGTTCAGAGTTTTGGTTTTTATAAAGTTCTTTCTTACAAATTATCTCCTTAAACATACAAACCATGTAACTATAGGTCACCCAGTGGCAAAAGTTGTTTAAAATTATACTTCCATTAGACTTTCATTGAATTAACTTTTCTGATCGTACAAACATGTAACCATTTTTAAACTGTTTCTCATTTTATCCAAATATTTAGAAATAAGTTTTACAAAGGAAATGAATTAACATTTATAAGGTGCTTAAAACAGTGTCTAAAAAACAATAATCACTTATTGAGTCTGTTAAATAAATTAAAATAAAATAAATAAGTTAACCATCATCAAGAACATTTTATGACTCTTATCATTTTACTTGACCGTTGCTTTTATAATTCAATATCCCAGGGTCTCAATTTATCTACTTAACTTGTTTTAGCCCTCTCCTTCAGATTTCTCTCTCTATAAGCCACCTAAAATATTGCCACTAAATTTAATATTATTACATTCCAATCATTTAAATCTCTTTCTAAAATATGACTTCTATATAATTTTCTAAATCCTTATTATAGATTTCAAACTTAGGCAGCCAGCCCTACCTAATTACCTATCGCATCTCCTTGAGCAATGCATTCTGCTCTCTTGA
This sequence comes from Propithecus coquereli, assembly GCF_000956105.1. Lineage (NCBI taxonomy): Eukaryota > Metazoa > Chordata > Mammalia > Primates > Indriidae > Propithecus > Propithecus coquereli. Next base: position 1,884,719 of record NW_012140191.1, read on the forward strand.
CATGGAATATTCAAGACATGGGGGAAAGCATGCTGTTCTGTCCTTCTTTGTGACAAGTAGGTCAGGTCTTACTCAAATGTCACCTCTTCTGTTGAAGACTCAACCTGATCATTACAGTCAGAAAGCAGGTTTTCTTCCTTTCCACTCTGATGGAACTTAATGTTTAAGATTCAAAAGACATTCATCACCCAATGCAGAATATAATGGATATGTTGGTGTAATCTGTCCTGCTTGGTAGAGTAGAAGGTGGTTAAAGACTGACTTGGCAAGTTATTTGTTCACACTAAATTTTCCTGCATGTTGAATTAGTGCAGGAGTAACATATGCTGGATCAGTGCTTTTTCTGTGTCTTTTCTTTAAAGTTCTAACTACCACTAGCCTCTCCCATCTTTCTGGGAGAGCTTCAACCTTCTCTCCACTCCCTTAACTGTAGCTAGATTTTCTTCTAAGCCTTAGATCTGGATAGTGAGTCTTTCTTCTCCTCTAATTTCTTCTTCCTCACCTATTCTCCTCTCCTTCCCTTTCCTCCCCCTCTTCTTTTGTTTTCTCTCTCCCCACCCCTTTTGGATTATGAATTGTAAAAGATTTTCTGAAAAAAATTAGTAATCTTAAAAAATACAGGGAAAAGCCTATTAGTTTCTTAAGGGCTCAAAAATTAGCATGGCATTGATGAAAAAGGTTAATAAACAACTAAAATTAGGCAAGAAAAGGAAAAATGTATCACAATATTGAAACTAAACATTTCCTCTTAATTAATAATACACTAAATGCATATGTATCTGATATCTAACAAACAAGATATTTTAGGGAAAATAGAAAGAATTAAGAAATGACTTTAAATGTTTTCTTCATACATCTTGAATTTGCTATCTTATTCGCTGTTCGATAAGCAAGTGGAAGGGTGGAAGGGTCAGGGAGGAGAGAGCCAAGATGAAATATCTAAGAGAAATTAGTCGATTTGTACACTAACTTTTTGATGTTATAATTATTAAACTAGATGACACAGGGCACAGCCTGATATCAAATTAGTATCATTACTTTCTACGAGTATATTATCATATTGAGATTATCATGTATTGTAACAATTAAATACTGTTGAAATATGATTATAAATAGAAAGGTGATATGGAACTAATCAGTTTCCCGTCCGTTTACCACAAATTTCCCCATCAAGAGCAAATACCTCCCACAAGCACTCCAATTTAAAAACTGCATATTGCTATAACTTTAACATTATGTAATTATGTAATTGTGACTGTTTTGTAGCTTTTCCAGAGGTTAAATAAATAAACAACCAAATAAATTAAAAAAGAAATCCAGGAGTTTCTTATGGAAATTTTGATTTTGAAATATTCTTTGACTTAATTCCAGACAACCAGGCAAATATTTAAAAATCAATAAATATATGTTAAATGGGCCAGGCGCGGTAGCTCACGCCTGTAATCCTAGCACTCTGGGAGGCCGAGGCGGGAGGATCGCTCAAGGTCAGGAGTTCGAGACCAGCCTGAGCAAGAGCGAGATCCCATCTCTACTAAAAATAGAAGGAAATTATTTGGACAACTAAAAATCTATATAGAAAAAATTAGCCAGGCACGGTGGCGCATGTCTCTAGTCCCAGCTACTCGGGAGGTTGAGGCAGAAGGATTGCTCGAGCCCAGGAGTTTGAGGTTGCTGTGAGCTAGGCTAACGCCATGGCACTCTACTCCAGGCAACAGAGTGAGACTCTGTCTAAAAAAAAAAAAAAAAAAAAATTCAATAAATATATGTTAAATGAATAATTGAATGATTAAAAATAAGTAGAAAAATGAATCAAATGAATCTCCTGTTTATATCACTAATATTATAATTGATCAAAAATGAATGCTGCAATTATATGGAAATTGCAAAACTGACACCCCAAGTATTTACTCCTTTTCAACTTACTGTTAACTGAAAATAGTCACTCAGTTGTTAAGTACACACTAAATTATTTTTTAGTTTCGTTAGTCTAACCTTAGATATCACATTTCCTCGTATTTGAGCCCTATGGTACCCTATCTCCATAGCCATAAAATAAATGTAAATAGAGGTAACCATCACAGAATAACTAATCATTCCAATTCTATACACTGTGCAGCATCAGCTTAATGCCAAATTTTTAGCTCTAATGCACAATTTCAAATATTACACAGTTTAAATTATTGTTTTCCTACTTGATCATCTAATTAAATATATATTTTAGACATATACATATATTTAGTTCTATATTGGCGAAGTCTTCAATCTCTAAAAGTATTTAACACTCCTACAAATTTTGGAAACATAGAAGAATTTACTCACACTACTTTTCTTTAAATTTAGAAAAAGAACCACAGGGACTTAAAAACTTATCTCTAATAGTAAAAATAAAATCAAATTTAGCCACATTTCATGAAAATAACAGCAATCATATAGATTATTTTTATAATTCATGATATTAAATAAAAACTATTGAACTGGTAGCCATTTTTTAAAAATTTGCTTAGTATCATATACTTAGTAAAAATTATTAGACATTCATGATATGCACAAACATGAAAAAGACTGGTTATTTATCCTTAATGAAATCACAGACTTGCAAGATAAACATATTAACGGATAATTAAGGTACAGTTTGGTAAGTATTTATATAAAATTTTGAGGCTGTTAAATTAAAAATTCAATGAAAGAGTAATTAACCCTTCTATCAGAGATAGTAAATCCTTCCAAGAGGAAGTGATATTTCACTTAAAACTGACAAAATGGGGGAAAACATTCCAAGACAAAGAACACTTTACTTTTTTTTTTTTTTTTTTAAGAGACAGGGTCTTACTCTGTTACCCAGGCTTGAGTGCAGTGGCGCAATCATAGCTCACTGCAGCCTTGAACTCCTAACTCAAGTAATCCTCCCCCTTCAGTCTCCCAAGTAGTTGGGACTACAAATGCATGCCACCACATCCCACTAATTTTTTTTTAATTTTTTGTTGTGATGGAGTCTTGCTGTGTTGCCCAGGCTGATCTTGAACTTCTGGCCTTAAGTAATCCTCCTATGTAGGCCTCAACAAAGTGCTGGGATTACAGGTGTGAGCCACAACACCTGGCCAAATTTTACATTTTTCAGTGAAATATTCTCATTGTTCTCATTGATTTTTAAGACACGAGTTTTGTCTGTTTTCTGTTTTACATGCTGAGGTTCTACACAAGATCACATTTGAAGAAAGTTTTCTATTGTTGATTTAAAAAAAAAATTATTGAAATTGTTGCTGCAACTCTTTACTGTTTGGAGTTCTTTCAGCAAAATGTTATTACGGTGTGAACATTTCCTTTCCTTGATTGTCCCTACCTTAACCAGTCTTCCCTTGCTTGGGCCAGACTTTATCTCTGTCCTTTATAAGTGTTTATTCAGCAGAGCCAAATTTGAATTAGTATCACATCAATGCTGCTTTACATCTAATTAGGGAGCCTGAATATTGGGAAGATAACTGCTCAAAATGTTAGTGATGATAGTTTTGAAGAATGCATTAAACTATAAATGTGATGTCTAGGAAGAATGCAGTTTTGATTTGAGCATTAAGGAAAGATATCATTAGAACAAAGCCCTAATATTAGATACTGTTCCAGTATGACTTTAGAGATAGATGCTACGTAGCATTCTTCACCTATTTTTAACAATTGTGGAATCTTAATAACAGCGAGGTTCACCACCAATTGATATATAATGGGCTAATCTTATTACATCGGGATTTGTTTTTGTTTTTGTTTTCTTTGGAAACAGGGTCATGCTATTTTGCCCAGGCTGGCCTCGAACTCCTGGGTTCAAGGCATTCTCCTACATCAGCCTCCTGAGTAGCTGGGACTACAGGCACACCACTGTGTACGGCATGTCGGGATATTATTGGGTAAAATCATGTTTCTGGTGATGCTATTAAACCACATTACATGAAAAAGCTCTGCAGTTTGATTATGAGCTATGCTTAGTTGTGCTGAGCCAGGTTATGTTTAAGGCAGGGCTGGGAACACTATAGTAAAACCTTGAGAACAAATAGTATGATTTCTGATGTTTGTCATCTTACTCTTCGTCACTAAATTCTTGTTAGGAGAGATAAACAATGATCTGATTCCATGATGGTCCCTTTCAACAGAGGAACATCCATTTTAAAATTGTCTTTAAAGGAAAGCTATTCTTTTTGTATTCCTATAGAACTTTTGAGAGTTTAACCCTATGTTATATACTAAATGACAACAGGAGATTAATTCAGGGTTCGGAAAAAGAGTTAAACCTGAACACTTTGGTCTATAGCATCAAAATTTAAAAATACACCTGCACTTGAATGTTTATGACAGTACAATTCACAATTGCAAAGATGTGGAAACAACCCAAGTGTCCATCAATACATGAGTGGATTAATAAAATGTGATATATGTATAGTATGGAGTACTACTCAGCCATAAAAAATGAACCTCTTGTATTAACCTGGATGGAACTGGAGACCATTTTTCTAAGTGAAGTATCACAAGAATGGAAAAACAAACACCACATGTACTCACCATTAAATTGAAACTAATCAATCATCACTTATGTGCATATATGGAAATAGCATTCATCGAAAATCAAGCAGGTGGTGGGGGGAAGAGGGAATGGGTAAATTCACATCTAACAGGGACAATGCACACTATCTGGGGAATGGGCACACTTATAACTTTCACTCAAATGGTACAAAAGCAATTTATGTAATAAAAATGTTTGTACCCCCATTA
>NW_012140191.1:1890123-1913839 GCF_000956105.1 Propithecus coquereli
GCCTGTAGTCCCAGCTAGTCGGGAGGCTGAGGCAGGAGGATCGCTTGAGTCCAGGAGTTTGAGGTTGCTGTGAGCTAGGATGATGCCATGGCACTCTAGCCCGGGCAACACAGTGAGACTTTGTCTCAAAAAAAAAAAAAAAAACCCTGAATGGCGTAGGTACTGTTATTATAAAATTGATTATATCCATGAAAAAGCATTCTTTAAAAGCAATATTCTCATTTTGTTTAGGACACAGCATTTAATGGGTTAAAACAAACTCACCTTTTCAACAAGGACAGTTAGATATATTTTGACAGTACCAAGCAATTGGTTAGCCCTCTTGAGTAAAAAAACATTGCTCATGTAGCCTTTCCTCACAATAAGTTATTTTTAAAATGATCAAACTGTGTTGTATTATTTGTAATGCTATTAAGAATAATATCTAAAGTACTCAAACTAATTATGCCTATTTTGTAAGATTAATTATCATTAATAATTTAACATATTTTATCATTTAAGTCAGTATCCGTTCTGATCTTTAACTTTAGAGAGCGCACTGTATATGTACCGCATAATTAGGGCTTATGTATCACATAATTAAGGCTAAATACTAGGAAATCAGACTAATGAGACCAAATCAAACTGAATTATTTAAGCTTTTTTTCTTTAATTTTAGAGGTAGAATATTTAGTAATTAAACACTGATTTCATTTTCTTGAACTTGCATATGTCTCCTTTGTTTTTAAGGTACTTGCTAGAGAAGCCTTCAAAAATGTTTCTCTGAGAAGTAGGGAAAAAGAATCTCTCACTTGCCACAGCCAGGGGCAAACTAACGAGGAGAGGCAGGTTTTAGTGTTTCTCTCTCTCCCCCCTTCTTTTTTCTTCCACTCTTCAGTTTCCTGGGGTTTTTATTGTTTTTCAGGGTTCCAAGGACCTATTTGCAAAGTGGAGTCTTTGCAGCTTCCTGTCATCTCATATTCCATTCTCCCAGGGCTTGGCTGCTGTGATGGGGAATTAATAGCTATTAAATGAAGAATATTAGCTGGGAATTCAAGTTCTGTGAAGAAATGTTTTAGACAAAGGGACTTTTGCATTCTTTTTACTGTATCATTCATTCCTTCATTTAATCATTCTTTGAAAAGATAATATTGAATGTCTACTATGTGCCAGACTCTGTTGTTACATAGCAGAACTGGTGAGATTTTGGGTATGTAACTCTGATAAATAATAAGTCACATCTGCAGGTATCATATCACAAGTATTCAATGAGCACCTCCTATATTCCCAGGGACTTGGTCGGGTGCTAAGGATAGATTGGTAAGCAAGGGCATTAAGAGCTTTGTTCTCATAGAGCTGGTGGTCTTGCTGGGAAGTCATAGATGCATAATTTAATAAGATGCATTATAATGGGAGAAGTACACAGTCTTGTGGAGTACTTAACTTTAATTAGGAATCAAAGAAGGCTTCCTGTAGGAGGTGTCATTTAAGCTAAAGCCTAAAGGATAGTGAGAAATTAGCTAGTTATATGTGTATGTGTGTGCAGGTGAGAAATGGCTGGTAAAAACTGGATTATGGGAGAATTTTCCAGAGAGAGAAAACAACATTTATGAAAGTGGAAGGGAAGAAAGCACCATTACTTGATCCAGAAATAGCAATAAATGCAGTGTAATTGGAACACAGAGTTAAATGGGTCTGGAGAGGTAAGTAGAACAATTGTGTGACACAGATCAGAAACTGAGGGTCTGTAGCTAGTTAAGTGCCAGAAGTGGATAAACTTTAAACTCGTTTCTGATTCCAAATTCTCCATTATATATGCTGACCCCAGCACCAAGAAACATAAAAATGTTACTTACTTGAAAAAAAAATTATTTTATTAAAAAAATAATTTCTTAGAAGTAATTTACTCTCAATGCATGAATAAAGTACATTTTCAGGAAAGCAAGCAGTGTATATGAGCACTTTTTAAACTCTGATTGCAAGAGGTGATGTGGTTCAAAAAGAGCCTAGGGAAGCATGAAACAGAGCTCTTCTGAGGGGTTATTCCAAATTTACCATAAGGATCTTTGGCATTATCTCTGCTCTTCTTCCATGCGGTGTAAGCCAGGGGCCATGTACAGAAAGTCCCGTATGATTGCCACACTTGATCACTGGTTCTTTTGGTACATTTTTAGTGTGGAAAGTAAAAGGCAATATAAACTATTGCCTGATAAGTAAATTATCTTATTTGGCACTGTAATCTTTTTACTTTTTTGCTGCATCTCCAACTTGACTCCTCCCTGACAATCTATTTGTAGGTCTCACTTCCCTCTTCCTCCTCCAGATCCGGACCCGAGACAGCTGTATTCAGGAAGGAGGGCTCTTTACACGGGAAACCAGAAGCAACAAGGATGCCTTTCAGATGGCAATGGCAGCAGTAAGACACACTGTGAGGCTATTCCTGGAGAAAGTTGCTAAGATTCTGAAGAAAGAAGCAGCCAGATGTGTAAAGCAAAAGTGTTCGCTAGGGTGGCCCAGCCAGGGAATGGCTTCTACCAAAGGAAAGTGTCAATGAACATTCAGATTTTATTATCGTCATCTGACAACAATGAATAAGAAATGAAGTGTAGGTGTAGGGGACATAGTGACTTCAACCCTTTTACATTTTTAATGGATTTCATTACTTTATTTATTGTGCTTTTTCCCTAATGGCAGAAACATTCACCTTTATAGTGCTTTAAAAGTATGTTATAATATCGATTGGATTTGAATGAGCATTTTTATTTTTTCACACCAAATAGAGCTACTAGGTCACTTCTCATGTAGACAAACTACCTGCACACATGTTGTTTTTATCAGTCAATCTTGAAGCCTCAACAAGTAGACCTATTAGTTGATTCCTGACACATGCTCTGTGGTTGTCAGGTATTATTCCCAGCTGGGAAAGCAGGTGATTGGCAGAGCAGCTCTTATCCCCAGTCCACTCTGGTAGTTCCCTGGCAGCAGTTCAAGCTCCTCTGAGATCTCTTTGCCTTACCACTGCTGTTCTCCACCCACTCCATGATAGCAAAGCTTGAAGAAAATTAAAAAGTAACTTCTTTTCCCAGAAAAGTTAGTATCACTCACATGGCTCAAGACACATACAAGTCTTGACAAGTACTGACCAGGAAATTGAAAATATTGGAAACAGTAAAGAAACATCATTTCTCCTTAATGTCAAGAGTGACCTAAATCCAAATTGTCATATTTGTTTTACCCTATCCATTTATCACTGAGGAGATTTTTTAAGTAATTTTTACAAATATATTTTTGATACATACTGGCTTTTTCCGATGGTCTCAAAACTGACCATTACCTGGAATTGTTTTTCTTTCCAACCAGGAAAAGAAAATAAGACCATCATTACCACAATATTCATCTTGGGTAGCACAAAATGACATACGCAATTTGGACCAGGAGACAAATATAATAATACTTTACAAATGAATCTCTTTTTTTCCAAAGTAGATTTAGAAGAAATTATGAATAGAAAAATATCTTAAACCTGAGCCAAGCAAAGAGAGTTCTTCATTTATCACAGAAACAAATAGTACAGTAATGACATAATTTCCCATAATGTCCCTTGATCGAGTCAACCTATTTCACTCATTTTATTATGCAGCCCTTCAATGCTATAGATCTATCCCATCACCTGTCAATTCATGCTTTATTATCTTGTTCTTCAGTGCCATTCAAGGTTGACTTCCTCTCCAATAGTCATTCCTGTTCAAACAGGATTGTGCATAACATTTCCACCTCCCGTGTCAATCCAAAACATGATTTCCCATTATTGTTATTTCAAAAGTCACAGTGAGCTCAAGTGTCTCTGTGAAAGAGAGAAAAGAACTCAAAACTATCTAGGAAAAGTGAAAATTTGTCATTTTACATTTGCTGGGAGATTATAAATTAAAATTTAGTGTTTGCCCTGCCTTGCATTTCCTGAGTGTTACAACAAGGAACCCTTTACACAATCAGCAACCTTGTCGAGCAATACTTTTTGAGAACATAGTAGTAGGCTGAACAAGCAGGATAGCATCTACGAATTTTCTGAAGTAAAGCTATTGTATTAGCCTCCAGCAGTATTTTTATGGACTCACAAATCCATCAGATATGTAGTACGAGCATCCAAATTGAGCATTTAAGTTTCAGAACTGCATAGTCAGTTCACTCTGCTACCTCTGGGACAAAGGCTGCCATGACAGTTTTGCAAGGAGGAACTACTATAAACCCATACCTATTTTTCTAATCACATCATCATTGATTATTACTAACATGGTTTCTGTCTCTTCTACCACATTCATAGGCATGTAGAAAAGTAGTCATAATGGAACAAACAAATATTTAGGTGCCTACTATGAGCCAAGGACTATTACCTTTAATCTTATCTTCCACTCTGCCTTTTCAGTTTAATTATCTCAAACATATTCAAAAGAAAAGTCAGGGTGGGAGAGCTTGTTCTGGAGCAAAGTCACATAGATAGTAAGTGGTAGATTCTAAATGTTATATTAACCCAGAGTCTTTTAGATGCCCAAACTCCTATTTTGTGCCCTTCACTACATTTAATACAGAAATTTTATGTTTAAAGATCATCAGGTTTAACCTCCACCCTCCACAGTTTACGGATGCAAAAACTATGACATGTATTGGTTCAATGACTTAAGCAAGGTCACACAAACATTTGCTAGAGCTAGCACCAACTCCTAAACTCATGATTCCCTTAACTCTCTTCTGTATCATATTCAACTAAAAAGATGATAATAGATATTACAAAAATCATCAGTATTATTATCACCATTGCTAATTGAAACCATACTTCTAGTTAGCGTTGGAACTTCTAAGGGACTACCACATTATTCCCTATGGTGGCATAATATCACGCTTCCTTGCATAACAGCATATTCAGCATGGACTACGCACCGGTTCAGTGAGAGAGTGGTATCATTAGAATCAGAGCTTTGGAAGCCTTTACTTTCAGTATCTTAAGACTTAACATTTTCAAATATAATTATGTGTCTAAGGATGGACAAGATGGCCTATTCGATCTTTTCACTACTATAAGCTTTGCTAGGACTAGGTTATTTCTAAACAAAAGGAAGTAGAATACTTTCATTTGGCTGTCTTGATAAAATGTTGATCCCTTCTTTGTGCAGTTTATTTTTCTTTTTTGAGAAAGGAGGAGAGGATCTATATCATTCATCAGATTTTTAAAAGGTTAAAGTTCTTACAGCTTAGGCAATGAATTAGTTTAATTTTCATTACAATATCGTCAGCTCCAAATACATGGACCATATAGAAACTATATGGATAGGGGCATTCAGCATGTGTTTGCTCACTTGGTATAGTAGATGCAGTGCACATTCACCTAACCTTCCTCACATATTGCTATGCAAACATTTCACTGAATTGATTTTTTTTTTTTAACCAGGCACTATTCCAACACTGAAGCTCCATAGGAAAGTGGAAATGCCAGCGCAAATTTCTATTTTTAATTTAACTATCCACTTATTCAAGTTTGAACTGGAAAAAATAAAAAAACCAGGATAGTATCATGTCATGGCAATTTTCACAATGATTGTTGTCTTATAACATCATCTGTAGATAAGGCACGAGGATTAATTTAGGAACCATTAATAGAAGAATTTTCAGAGGAACTTGAGCTCAAATTATACCAATCTGTTACTGTTCCAAAATAAACGCATCAGGTGGCATTTAAATGCAGGTGGTTAACCGTTTTATCAGTGCAGACATTTAAGCTATTAGAAATATAATTAGAAAAATTAAATTAAAAACACTTAATGCAGATTCTAATTCTAGCAGCACTGTCCTTAGTATTATGCTATTTCTATTGTAAACTGTAAAATGTGCCTAAATTGCACAGGTTTATTTCTGAGTGATAGCTGAACTTAGATAATTAAGTTGTTAACCATGAACTTCAGTGGTCAACGTGGTTACATATCTTTGTCTTATGCCTGCTCCTCCTTCTTGTTTCCACAAATCTCAGGGGAGGTGGATGAATGGCACTTGACTCTACCCAGCTACACAGTCGACTGATTAGACATAGTCCTGTACCACAGGTACACTCAATTATATGCCTTTCGGAGAGTCAAGCATTTCCCGAAGCTAAAAGTGTTGAATCTGTTGATTTCACACATTTTATACTAGGAGAAAACTGTGATCAAACATATTTAAACCTTCAATTTTATTTCATAACTTACTTCCTCCTTCTGTTTAACACAGGAGGCAAGGAGTTTATTGAGATAAAAAGAATAAATCAATTTGCTTCCAAATAATTCAGTCATTAAGAACTGGACAATGACTTCATTTTTAGTGATCAAGTCATCTGTGCTGGAGAAAATGTGACATTGGTTTTAAGGCACAACTTAGTGTCCATCATGATACAAACTTATATTTAATTTTTAAGATGTCAAACAGAACAAATCCAAGAAAAGAGTTGTGGCAAAGCAATCATATTTTCTTTCATTATTCTCACAATAGAAAAGCACTTAGTAAGTACTGTTCTTAATGTTGCTTCTATAGTAATAAAGCTGCTCAATGCTGAAGATAAACATGTAATCATTAAATGCTAATAGTAAATACACGCTATGTATATAATGACCCTTGGTATGAATCAAGACCCAACATGGGCTTATTTCTAAAATCTTTTTTTAATAATGTGTATAACGAGCTGAATATACCTTATATACCTTTCTCCCCTATGTTTCTAAATGATCGAGAGCAAAGGAGTATTCAGCCACCTAATTTCATGCATAGCATAAGGCAGACATACATAGTTATTTAAATGCATTGTTATTTAATGCAACAAGACCTAAATTGCTCCCTTTTTAAAATTTAAAACTAAATTACATCTTCTACAAATAGAAATTCAATGGATTTTCCCCCCACAAATCATTAATACCCTTGATTTTAGCCAAAACTTCAAGAAGCTCTTGAATATGCTGAAATTTTCAATTCAAAATAGTTCTAGAAATGGCAAAATAATGTCTTTTAACAATATGTTAGAAGAAGGCTTGCAGGAATCAATAAATCTTAGAAATCAAGGGGTCCTTTCCACAAGCTATTTCCTGACCAACACAATTGGCCAGTTTTTTGATTCCTGAACTTTATCATAAGCTTAACCACTAAACGTTTTCTGTCTATTTTGGACTTAACGAAGGTAGATGTGATTTCTGAACAAGTTCAGGAAAGTACTTGTTTCAAGCAGGGGAACTGCTTAAATTAATTAAGCTAATTAGGTTAATGAATAATTAAGGTAATTCTTTCACTCTTCCCTCACAATTCAATCTCTTCATCTCTTAGTCATAAGTCTGAAATGGTAGTATGAGAATTCCTAAATACAATCACAAATTATGTTTCTGTTTAATATTCTACAACACAATCGAGACTAATTTTTTTTTTGTTTCATTCTTAGAGTATAGCTTAAATAAGAATGGGCCATCTCTCAAATATTGAGTACCTCTCTAATTAGGAAATGTCAATATCATAAATTAAAAATAAGTCTGGAATAGAGAAGATATTTAGATATAAATAATACTTTTAAAAATACTCATTTGAAATATCATAATAGGTTCATAGACCTTTCAAATTCTTGGCTCTGCAAAATAGTATTTCATGTGATCCTCTAACTACCCAAGGAGGTGTATACTATTATTATACTTTCATGGTCAAATAACTGAATACTCAAGATGTTAAAAGACTTGTCCAAGATCATACAGCTGAACATAGTGAAGCTTGGATTTGTCTGTTTTAAAGGAAATATTATTAATAAATCTTTTTAGAACTTGGCTTATTTTTGAAAGATAAGTGTAGTTTTGCTTCTCTAAATATGTAGAATATACCTCTATAATCTGCGTATTTCCAATGAGATAGTCAACTGGTAAGAGATTAAAAACTTGTGAAAAATACTACAGCAAAAAAAAAAAAAAGACTAAACTGACTCAGTCAAGTAGTAATTTGTGTCTTTTGTCTCCTAGACTCCTATCCTCCTGAACACATTGTTAGTAGTCATCCAAGACGGAATTTTAATTTAGATGTAAAGTCATAAAAATCGGATTTTGGAGAATAGAGAAATTTTGCTATTTATTTCTATGATCACAGGTAGAATTCCTGTCAATCAGTCATCTAACTTCACCTAACCTCTGTCATCCCCCTCACCACTAAGGGGCAATACAGCAGCACACATGTCACTATAATTAGCGTGCAGCAGCAATTTTCATTAGACCAATGATCTCCAATAAGATTTTCCCAAGGGCGGCATTCAGTTATATGTAATAGTTAGGCGGGCCGCACATGTATTAGCATATAATTTGCACATGATTTGCATATGCATTTAAAGATTGCATCATATTTCTCTGGATATTCTAGTAGAAATGTAATTACAACAACATTGAAGGTTATGATTTCTGTTTCTCTGCACTATCCCACTACATCTGACCCAGATGGCTTATAACAGAAAACTAGAAAAAGCCAGGGGGAGGAAATAGTCAGTAGAAATGGTGGGGTCAAAAGAAATCTTTTGGGGGGCACTAATGATGAGTACTGAGAGTATATTGCATTAGACAAGTTGTCTCTTTTATAAGGATAAAGGAATAAATGTCCACTGGGTGGACCTTCTAAGAAATGCCTTTCTAGTTACTGCTGATATCTTGTTGAGCTTTTTTTTTCCAACCTCATTACTGGCTAAATGGCAAATTATCTGTTATCACTTGGGGAATCTCAGTTACCTCTTAATTCTAATAGTGTAGTCACATAACAACTTTAACTGAGTTTTCTACTAAACCTAATTACTCTCTGTTTTGAGCGCTAATTTTTACATGGGGAGCTTTCTATTTCCTTTTAGTTTTTTATTCATATGGCCCAATCCCACACAATTGGAGATCGTACCCTCTCCTCTTTAAAGAGCTTCCTGATATGTTAGTATTGGTTAGGTAGAGGGAAAGCTACAAGAAGGAGCACATGACTTGTATAGGACAAAATTGGGAAAAATTGGGAATAGGTACATACATACAGACATATATTTACTCCTACATCTTTTAATGTGTATTTGCTCTTATATTTATGAAAAGATTAATTCTCTTTCTTTCTCTTTCTGTTTCTTCAATTAAAAATCTATATCCCTTTATCTGGGAAAAAGATCTTATTGCTAATTTAATAGATAGATGATAGAGGAGTATAAACATTTTAACAATTGTAGACTGGAGGCATATAATTGCTAGAAAGAAGTAGTACGGTCTTCTTTATAAGTTTCACCAGCATTTTATTGGTGCTTTCCTTTTTCAGACAGTTAGAATCATGTTGGAAAAGAAACGCAGAATTTTCCTCACCTACTGTGGAGTGGTTTGAACGTCTAGGGCCAGGCTAGGAATCAGTGAAATGTTTTCATGCAAGGTCACAGATTTTGGGTGGTAGAGCCAAGACTTGAATCAATACCTTTATAATTCCTTATTCTTCCTTTAAAATATTTATTTTATAATCTTATCTATGTCTATAATGAAGGGACATCATCTTCTCTTTTGTAAGTAGAACAAAATTAAGCAATTCTCAGTACCTTGTTCTTATAGTTCAATAATAACATAGAACTCTTGGAATGCATCTGGTGGCCAAATGCTTAGTTAACATCCTCAATAATTACTTAATAGAAGATAAAAAAATACTATTTTCCTTTGTTTTCTTCTGTTCAATCAGTTCTTTTGTCCCAAATTCTAGTGTGATTTGGAACCATCAGCAATACATATCTTTGGTACATACCATTGTATCCCTGGACAATGACTGTGCCTAGAATACAGTGAAATCTCTGTAATTTTTTTATTGGATGAGTAAATAAATGATTTATGTATAAATGTTATACAAGATTGTTTATTAACATAGAAAGCAGTTCATGATGTAGTAAGTTAAAATGTAAGTTACAAAAAGTTTTTTTTTCAGTATGATTTCATTTTGAGGGAGAGGGGAAAGAGGGACAAGCGTAAATAAATTTACAGATACAGTGAGAGCTTTTTTCCCTTAAGTTTGTTTCATTTTTGAAAAAATGTGCATTTTTATAATAAAAATAAAGTGTTTTTGTGATTTTATTTGTTTGTTTTAAAAGTGGCCCCTTCTACTACATCTTAGTAGGACTTTCTAGAAAAAAGTTGGAAAACCCACATTACAATTTATAATACAGTGTTCAAATTTGAAGTGTGGGCTTAACTTTCTTACTCAACAGCCCTATCTCCATATTTAATTTACTTTTCATTATTTTTTTGTGTACAAATATGTCTCTTCCTTTAAACTGAAACTGTCTTAAGAACCAGAAGCCATATTTTATGTATGTCTGTGGTCATCTCACCCCTAGATCAACCATAGTAATAAGCTTATATATATGTAGCCTGTACCCAAAAGATATTTATACGTATTTGGTCAATCACTTAATTAAAGCATGACTACTATCAAATTATATGGCTGTACTAGTGAGTATATATGATAAGCATCCATTTTGAAAATAAAGCTAAAATTAGAAGGAAATTGGTAGCCTAATTTCTTAAGCAATCTATTGGTCATACCACTTCATACATATGTGCCATTGAGCACAAGGAAAACAAAACTAGAACACCATCAGTCATGTCTATTGGGAAAAACAAAACTCCTCAAGTAATATGTTTATAGTTCATTCTGTCTCTGATCAATAATAAATCACTAATTCAGGACACACAAAAGTAGTCGTTTTCCTAAATACAAAAGCTTCCAAAGAGTAGGCAAATAAATTGTAGTGTGAGAAAAAGTATATGGATAAACTCAAAATCACAAAAAGGTATAAGAATGGGAAAATCTAACTAAGTCCAAATAACTTCCATATGTTTAACTTTAGGTTGAGGAAATCTTCATTTTTTTTTATAAAGAATGAATACTTGGGCTCAATGACAAGCAAATTAGAATCATAATAACTTTTTATATCAGAGCTAAACTCTACATTGTTTTATCCCACCCCAAATTATTCTTTTCACAATAATCCATATACTAGGGTTTTCTTATTCTAATTTTCTAATTTTTTTTCCAGAGTACTGCCTAAACTGCATATTCTGATAAGATCCTATGTGCTCTTAGTCTGATATGCACTAACACTTTAACCTTCCAGGTAACAATTGTGATAATGCCTGAACCCAGAGGAATATCTCTAATTATAGACATTTCAGCCACCATAGAGGAAAGTGGAGAAAATATTCTAAGCCAGTTGGATCTAGAAGTACTTTGGGTTCTACTTACTGAATAGATGCTTTTTGGTAGCAAAAGCTCAATTAATAGTCTTCATGATTCATTCTGTTTGCTTTAGCCCTTGGAGTTTAGCACCCTTGGTGCTAAACAAATGTATAATCATAGCAGTAAGTTCAAAATTTTCCTTCAGCTGCAGAGCCAGTTTAATATTCTAAATTGTTGAAATTATAGAGTAGTATAAAAGTGAGTAGAAGGCTACTTAAACTGGAACCACAGAATAACTCTTTAGACAAGTTCAAAGCATATCATCATTATTCTTTTTCAATCATTATTTATGAATTATGTGTTATTGTAGTCACCATACCAAGATTCTATAATGTACTGCACATTTTGGTATAGTAAAGAATAAACCTTAGTTGCCTATAAGAATTTTTGAGAAATAGTTTCTTCAAAATCCATTTAGAAAAAAAAACAAATTTTAAAATACCAACTTCAGAGTTCCATTTCCACTTTTGGCAGACTCTGTTTCAATTACCTATAAACCTAAGTAATTCATATAAATTTCTTCTCCTTCATTAATATTGAGCACCTGAGAAAAATCATATAAAGCTTTCAGAATCCACATTTTCACTAGATAAATAGCAAAATGAAATGATTATTATTCATGATATCAGTTGGCCTCTTTAGATACATACCTATGACTGTAGGTATGCAAATCTACCATGTTTAACTCAGTACATCAGCACTGCAGATTGAATTACCCACAACCCAGGGATAGAAATAATTATATTAAAGCTCATTTCAGACCATGTAGTTCTCTATTAGTAATTGTATTGGGCTATTGAGACACAATCATTAGAGACATAAAATGGTCATTTTGTATATTAGTAGTAAAAGAAAAAATCGTAAACCTTTAAGGAGAATTCATAAAATATGTACTTTTGACTCACAGTTAAAACATTGATTAAATTACACACTACAAAAGAAGGCACTAAAAAATAGGAGGCATTGCCAAGGAGGCTGACTACCAACAACCACCTAAACTTTTTACAAACATCTAGTCACCAATAAAGTAGCATTCACAGGGCTTTGAAACACACATTTTACCAAATGCACCTAGAAAACTGAGATGCTTTCCATTAAACCGTTGAATGATTTATCCAAAGAAAAAACTGACAGCCAGGGAGAAACCCTGAACTCGAAGAGATGAATAGTGTTTTCCATATTCTTTGACTCAATTTTTTCCTGAGAAATTTCAGAGATTTCTAATTAACATGTTACTCCACTTTGAAAAATAATATTACTATATTTATTATTGTAATTATTCTAGGAAAAATGTATCTAATTGGACATATATTTTTAAAGCCTACATATCATTTTATTACTGTTACTATCTCTAAACCTTAGTTTTTCGTTTTTTGGTTTTTTTTTTATTTCAGCATATCACGGGGGTACAAATGTTTAGGTTACATATATATTGCCTTTGCCCCACCCAAGTCATAGCTTCAAGCATGTCTATTCTCCAGACAGTAGACACTGCATCCATTAGGTGTGAATATACCCATCCATTCCTCCCCGCTCCCACCTGCCCAACACCTGTTGAATGTTACTACTATATGTGCAATTAAGTATCGGTCAGTTAAGTCACTTAATACCAATTTGATGGTGAGTACGTGTGGTGCTTGTTTTTCCATTCTTGTGATCTCTAAACCTTAGTTGACATTGTTCTATACTTCATCTGTGTAAACTTACAAATACAGATTGATGCTTCACATGTATTAACCTACTTATTCCTCACAAAAAAAAAAATGTTGTGAGTACTGTAACTAATCTCATTTAAAGTAGAGAAAACTTGAGTACAAAAAGTCATAGGAATTTTCCCAAAGTCGCATAGCTAAGAAGTAACAGATCTGGGGTTCAAATCCAGATATTCTGGCTGTAGGAACCATGTTCTAAACACTAAATATTTACCTTTATCAAAGTTTACTCTGAAGAGTGTTCAGAAAAATTCACCTTTTTCACTTTTATTTATGAAAACTCAAGTATTTAAATGTTTAATATTTTCTCTTATTCTTAAAAGCAAATTGGGATGACATGAGGAGGGCAGTGAATAGTGGCTTTATAGATCACCCCCAAAAACCCCAACATTTCTCCATCCAACCCTTTAAACTATGAGTATGTTGAAGTGAGTTAATGAAATTGACCACTTCTTTTTTAAGCTAAAAAATGTTATTGGGTAATCATTTCTTTTTTTGCAAATGTTCCCTCCTTGCTATACATTGAAAAGGCTAAATGTGCTCTCCACAAAAAATCCTTGGCATCAATATGACTAAAAGAAAAAAAAGTCAAAATTAGTTATACTACACATCCTCTAGGCAAATTGGTTCCTAATCCTGAGCAGTTAAGCACAGTACTACTCCACACACACACACACGCACATGCACACACAGACACACACATATACATATGTGTGTAGAGACACGTATTCCAGGGCTGCAGTTAGCCTTAGGCAGAACTTATACTTCAGAAACGGTATCTTTGAAAAATTAAAGTATTAGCTAATATAAGCATAAACAAGGCAACTGACTCATAGAAAATGTGGTATAAGAGCTAAGAGGTCCCTGACCACATGTCAATTTCCTGCAGTGAGTTTTAGAGTTCTCTACTATGAAAATACATAGAAAAGGTAATAACATATGTCATACAATTTCAGAAATTTGGAAAAGAGCTTCATGGCCCTTTTTGGTCCCTCCCAGGTCCTATTAAGCTCCTCCTGAATTCAAAAACTGTTGGTCACTGGATCTAATTCTCTGTAACCCTATTCCTAGAAGTCAGGGCAGTGTAAAAAATGTTTAGGAGAAGAATGGGAAGGGAGGAACAGAGTTTAACTATTTTTTAGTTAACTCAGACTAGATCTACATAAGAAAATAAAAATACTTGCTATTTGGATAAGATCTGATAATTTACAAAGCACATTCGTTTTACCAGTTTAGGTTTATAAGAACCCGCATTTGATAGATAAGGAAACTGCCTCAGAGAGAATTAATGGCTTACTTAAGACTGTTTGCCTTATAAAGGCAGAAATTCTGAGCCTTTCTTAGCCATTGCCATCCAATCTGAAATCCTAAATCATAAACTTACTTTTTAAATAGGTGATTTGAGTTTTAATATATTTCTAAATATTCTTGGTCTTACTTTCTATCAGGCTAAATTAATCATGTTGAGATTTTAAAAAATGACACAACATACGGTTTGGTTATGGTCTTAGTAACTACAACCTGTGGAAGAACATTTCAAATGCAAAAATAGCCCTATTAGCTTTTTGTTTTTAGAGAATATGTGTATCTCAAATAGGCTGCATTTGCCAATGTGGAGGAAATTTTGGGAGTCAAGTTCTATTGCATTTGACAAAGCTGATCTTGTGCTCTCTTCTTCATCACTACAGAGGGCAGCAGCACACAGCAGAGCTCAGCCTTAAAGAGGCAATATTAAAAGTTCCTAGTAAACAAGAGGGTTAAAGACAAAGTCATACTTTAATCACACCGAATTTTCTTTTGCCTCTATGCAGTTTAAAATTAATCACATCTATGAATTTTCATATAAGTTAGACAAAAGAATACAGAAAGTACCAGGAAAGACTGGATTTTTTCAAAAGTTGAGTCTATGACATTTTGTATTTATTCCAAAATCACCATTAAACAATAAACATAGACTATGTGTCTTGCAATATTGCAACAAGTAAAATTCAGTCTTTTTTTTTGCTACTTTTCTTGCTCATACTTATTGTTTTCTATTTAAATCTCTGTCTTATCAAGTAAAAGTACTGTTTTATAAAACATTTATTACAGAATAAATATTATTTTAAAAATGTATCCAAACTTATTTTCAGGAGCTAACAACTTTAGAAGTCATTGTTTTGCGATAGGAAGATTTCCCTGCAAAGTGCCCTCGGGACAGAAATGATTGTGAATAGCAGTTTGCAAGGATGAGGACTGTTCTTGCTTCTTAGGTTGGTTGCATAGACCTAAGACTGATTGTACATGCAAAGGAGGGCAGCAAAGGTCTTATGATCAAAAGGGAAGAAATGACTGACAACACGGAGCTAGTTCAAAGGAACTAATGGAATAATTAGTCCCAAAAAGACCAAAAAGACTGAAGAATTCATGATGTCATAAAAAGCAGAGCTACTTAAATTGGATTAGAAAATAAAAATGACATGAACATTGTAAATATTCACAGATCACATCATTGACGTGTAATGTGCCGTTAAATGATGTCAAATTAAAGGGGAAATTACATGTGTTAGAACTAGGATGAATAAAAAGAAGACATTTAAAGATACATGGTCCTTCAAGTGAAAATTCCTAACATATATTATATAGATGATCATCACCCAGACAGTGAAACTGGGTGAATGAAATGTAAAATAAAATATAGGGGGAAGAATACTGGCTAAAAACAACTCATTTTCAAATATCGTAAATGGTAGATAACTTTATATTTTAGAGGAGTTATTTGGGGAATTTGTTTTATATAAAGCAAACTTAAACATGGTTGTAGTAAATAACTGATACTACCATTCATTTCTTAAAATCTGTCCTAGTGCTAGCCCTATGCATTGAATTAGTGTGTAAATTTGTCAGAAAAGAAAAGAACGTGTAAGTCTATTTTAACTTGCATATGCTTAGTTTTCTCTTGCTAATTGTATATGTCGTTTGAATCATTTCAGTGAATTTTGGGGCTTGTTTGGAACTTATATAGATGATAAAAAATATAAATAAGAGCACAGTATGAGGCAGATGTGATATCTGCCCTTTCCTAGATCTCACTAATATCTCTTGTGATTATCACTTTCATTTATTAACACATAACTAATCTGAATTTAACACACAATTCAAATACTTCCAAAATGCATACAGATACTTGAATAGCTTCAGGGCAATATACAAATGTTTAGCAAAGCAACATTTTCATTCCTGATGCATCTCTTTTTGACAAATACTTTAGAAAGTGTTAAATAAAAATTTTGCACCTTTTAACTGACTGTTATTCTTTCTAGTTATATATTTTTACTGGTAGTGACTTCAGCTTTACCTGAATTGTATGTCATATTAACTAGATAGCAAGTATTTTTCTTATATTCAAGCCTATTATTAATAATATTTAGCATCCTGTACTATTGGCTTAGTACTTCAAATTGATACAAGAAGCACAGTAGATGTTATATTCCCCCAAGTTGGCTAATACTCAAAACGCACTCTAAGTGCCCAATGGGACTTTTCTCCATTCTGAAAATTGCCATAGGTCTCTCTTTGGTATAACTGAACAGGCAAATGTGTTAAGAAAAAAGTATATAATCCAAGTTGCCATAAAATATTCAAAAGAGTGCTTTATCAATAGACATAATCTCCAGTTTTAAATGAGTTTATTTAAGCATTTCACAAAGCACATAGAACTTGATCTGACTCCTTATATTTTCCATAAAAGAAGAAAAACTTTCACAAAATATGGTTTGACAAGCAGTGGTTGTTGGTGAAATGATGGAGATTGCTTCTTCTTTTCTCATTTGTGGTCCTAGGGAATTCTATAAGAGTTCATTCCTCAAAAGAGAGAGGGAACCAGTGGAGCTGTGAAGGTAGAGTGCTTCTATTGTGGCCCAATCTAATTAATTCATAGACAGAAAAGTGGCAAGGTTAAATATTGCAAATCAGCATGCAAAATTCCTGGTTCTCTTCAGATTAAACCAAAAGGTTTTCATTGTTTACTCCTTTAGACTTCACCTGCATGGAATAGGAGAGAAAAAAAGAAAATAGATTATTTTCTTCTTGTTGTAAGAAGAAAGAAAGAAAGAAAGGAAATGCACTATGAACCGAGTTCCGTACTAATCACTTTATATATGCAAATATATAAAATGTGTTTACTTTATTCCCCATAATAATGAAGAAATGAGATTACAAAAATCAACACGAATATTCAATGTCAGCCATACAACAAGCTAACTGTAAATATAAGACTTCAAGTCCATTGTATCTGACTTCAAAGTTGGTAATGTTTCTCCAACAAACTTGCCAAAATCTCAGATTCTATAACACTACATGTAACAACAAATTTTATGGAAAGAATAATTGGCCTAATTTGGGAATAAGGTTTTGGTCCTTACCCTACTACTACCTTACAGAAAGCCAGTAGTGTCCATGATGTGAAAACTGGGACCTGTAGGACTTAAAGTTTGTATCTTTACCATAAGCTAGCTATTTGATCTCAAGCAAGTCACTAGCCTCTCTGTGGCACAATTTCCCATCTGCAAACATGAAGTAATGATCATAACAATAAGGCATAGGATTGTTCTGAGAATTAAAGTAATTATGTATACAATGAACTTGGAGCAATACTTAGCACATAGAATGTGCCATAGTAATTTGATGTAAGCTATGCTAATTCGCAATTAAAAGAATTAACATTTCTATTAACACATGTCAGAAATACAAGAAAATCATAAACTAAAGTTAAAAATGCTATGTGGAATTTTAGAATCTTAATTTTGGGTGGGATATAGCCAAAGATCTTTGATAAGAAAAGTAGAGAAGGAGCCGGGCACGGTGGCTCACGCCTGTAATCCTAGCACTCTGGGAGGCCGAGGAGGGCGGATTGTTTGAGCTCAGGAGTTCGAAACCAGCCTGAGCAAGAGCGAGACCCCATCTCTACTAAAAATAAAAAGAAATTAATCAGACAACTAAAAATATATAGAAAAAAATTAGCCGGGCATGGTGGTGCATGCCTGTAGTCCCAGCTACTCGGGAGGCTGAGGCAGTAGGATCGCTTGAGCCCAGGAGTGTGAGGTTGCTTGAGCTAGGCTGATGCCATGGCACTCACTCTAGCCCAGGCAAAAGAGTGAGACTCTGTCTCAAAAAAGAAAAAAAAAAAAATATAGAGAAGAAATACAGGAAAAAAGTATGAAAATGCGGGAGAATGTAAATCAAGTGAATGATTGAAATAACTGTAACACATTATTTAGAGTTAATCATAGACACTTAAATATGCATTAAATTCCTAGCACTATAAAAAAGAAAAATTCAGATTAGGTTTGTGTTTCTGAAACTAAAACTAAATCACATTTATAATATTATTTTTCTATAACCAGCTTAAACTTTTTGTGCATACTAATTTGATTTCTTTTGAAAGGGGAAAGGTAAAGTCTTGGATTTTCCAGTCACCTCCCCACGCCCTGCAGGGAAATGGGAAAGAAAGGAAGGGAAACTCACTCTAGTAATGATTAATTTTTACAGTGTTTGGAACATTTTAGAAAATCAGTATAGACCATACCAGCATGGAAGCTTTTGAAGGATTAATAAATTTGTTCTGAACATTCCTACTGCGGATGTGGCAGGTAGGAAGGGTATATATGGCCTAAGGTAAAATTCTTGACAAGACACAGGGTATCTGGATTCTGCATTGACCTAGGATATGACAAGTGATTGTAAATTTCCTTTTGCAGTCTATAATCTTGTCAGAAACTAATACAATTCTCTCTGTTGCGATTTTCATTAATATTTAGACTAACTTTAACGTGGAAATGGACTGCATACTGGGTATAAACTATTTTATTGACTCAACCAGTAGACAGCTTTGTAGTTTAACCAATATTTCTATGCCAGTTTCAGTGATTTCATAGCTAATATCATACAAATGACTTTTATATACATAATCTTATTTACATTCTCTAGGGGTTATTTTCTGAGTTGCATTTAATCTCAATGAAAAACAATCCTATAATCTGTTAGGATGTTTCCACATTTTATCAAGTGTATCAGTAACTGGTGGATCTAATTGGTAACCAATAAAAAAAGCACTATGTGAAGAATAACATTATCATACTGTTTAAGTAACTTAATCTTTTTTCTTTTTAATTAATATAGGCACTCATAGTAGAGGAAACAGTCACAAACAATACGGACTTACTCTATAACACTGGGAAACTGCATGTAAAGCCAGAATATCAACCATAAAATATACTTTTCTATTCTTTTTCCTGTCTTGTGGAAAAATGGAATGAGGATAAGAATGCCCATTTGTGTTCTAAAGCATTCCAACCCCATTTCATGGAAATGTTTACTCAAAGGATATTAATATTCATTCAATTTGATCATACTATCAAGAATAAAATTTCTAAATAGTAAAAAATATTGAAATTTTTAAAGGTCTTTTATAAATCATCTTCCTGTTTCCTTGCCTCCATGTTATTCTCATGGCATCATATCTGCAGAAATGCTAGCACGGGTTCATCTAACTTGATTGAAGAAGAGTTCCATCAAAACCAAATAATTTTTATATAAATATACATGACACAGAAAGTAAGTCAAGCAATAAGTCTTTATTTATAATAATTCATATTGTTATTTGAGCTAAGCATTGTCTAAATATATCTGTATTTATCTGGGGTAAAATAATGTTTATTTTTTCTCTCGATGATGAAAGAAATTTAATGATTCTAGAAATTATTCAGCAAAAGAAGGTGTTTAGTCTGGAGTCTGGCAAGCACTGAAGAATGTGATAGCTTTGACAAGGACTCATAAAGAGGGATTAGGTTTGTTCTGATAGATTAGCACCAGAGCTATAGAGAGAAAGGCTTCAGTTTATCACAAAGAAAAACTTTAGAAAGATGGCACAGGCTGGCTTCAGAAACATTAATCTAGACACATTGTATAAAAGTTTATTATAAAATTTTACTATTCTCTGGATGTCTTTTATGAATATCTAGAAATGGAGGAACCAATTAGAAATTGTAACCCCATTCTAATAGTTAGTGTATTTTTGAAGTATAAGTGTAAAAGAATTCTATGAAACCACACCCAGGCTCTCACTCCTCCTCAGGATTCATTTTATAATTTTTTTTTATTTCATTATTTTTTCCAGTTGCAACTCTATAAAACAATCCCCACCTTCATCAAGAGAATACTCCTAGCCTCAGTCTACTTTGTGCAAATTGCCTTGGCTTCTATTTTATAAGAAGATGGAGTTTGTCTGCTGGGGGTGCTCCCTTGTATTTTGGCACTTCAAATTTGCCCTTGCCTTCAGTGTTTTTCTTTACTCAAGAACATGATGCTTCTTTCATTTGAACTTAGCCTCTACTTCCCTGAATCTTGAAACCCAGGCATGATTTTCCTGTTCTAAAAAATATTCTCCCTTTTCTTTCTCAATACATAACTTCATCTTGGATTTTCTTTTTATCACCAAATATTTACAATTGTCGTTTAGCATCTCTGCAGCACATAGAACTATCCACCCATTTTTACCCTCCTGAAATGTGGATTTCTTCCAACCACTGTGTTAAAACTATTCTCATGAAGGTTGGCAACTGCCATGCTCTAAGTTTCAAAGTAAAATAGAATTTCACTGTATTTATTACTTTCTTCAAACATACTCTCTTCTTGATTTCCCAATTCTATTAATTGCACTGCCATCTTTCTAATCACTCCAAATTGCTGTGGATTTTTCATTCTCCCTTAATCCCTCTTCCTGGGCTAGTTTCCATGACCAATTCATGACCAAGATCAGTAGTTCCACCTCCTTTCGTCGTGCAGTGAGGTTGGTGTCTTGAGGAAAGCACAGAAAACCTGAGAGAGAAACTGTAAAAATTAAGAGGAAGTAGCCAAGGCATGAAATCTAAAACTTTCAAGAGACATCGACACGTAACTGAATTTAGAAGGAACTACAGACTACAGACTGTCTTTCTTGTTCCAATGCAAGTTTGCTTTACCAGACTAAGAGATATATTGAAGATAACAGTAGAGTGAGACATTACATTTTGCTCTGTGAAATGAAGGTTTTCTAAGAGAAATAAGGAGTGCACTCTAAAGTTATAAACTTGTGTGACTGCTTACAAGGCATCTTTCTTGAGGAAACTCAGTTTTGAAATACGGGCCTTATCTCTCGTGTTGATGCCAACCTGCAAACCTCTCTCTACAGGAGGGTCAACTACTATGTCACCTACCTGTTATTACAAAGCGAAATATGTGGAACTGGGTTTGAAATTTCAACTTTAGGTGGAAGGATTTGGGTCAGAGGATGTAAAAACTTTGTTGTACAATACTAGAAAGGCTGATTAGTGAAGTTGATGCAGACTTCTTTTTAATTCCATATTGTATTTTTAGAAACGTAGTCAATTGAATTTCTAAGATATAGTCAGAGTCCAGTTTTTAGATAAATCAAAGTACTAAAATGTCATTTCAAACTCATCCTAGTTATATATAGTATAAATAAAATATCCTTCTAAACATATCAATATTTTGAGGGGTAGAAAGCTGGGTTTATCTCATCATTAGTCAGATTACCTACTTTATGTTGTTGCTGATATAGGTATTTCTACAGTTTTAGCTGTCATTAGAACCTAGTCTTAAATTCAAAGTTGACCCAACATTTAGTATTTGGAAACAGGATATAAATTAACATTTTATAGTGTATATACTTTGCTTCATTTCTCTTTTACACTAGTTTGTGGAGATATATCCTCCCAGTATTATACTCTTGCACACTATTGAAAGAATGGATATAAACCTTTTTTAACACAAAATTGAGACAAGCAAAATGAGTAGCTAAAACATAATATTTTCTAATATGATTGTTCTGGAGTCACTACTCTTATTCCATGATCAAGTTATGTCTCATACATTTTTTGAATACTAAAAAAATGTACATACTATCCAAAGTGATTTACAGATTCAATACAATCCCTATCAAAATACCAATGGCATATTTCACAGATCTAGAAAAAATAATTCTATTCTTCATTTGGAACCCAAAAAAGCTCAAATAGCCAACGCAATGTTAAGCAAAAAGAACAAACCTGGAGGCACTACATTACCAGACTTCAAACTATAATACAAGGCTATGGTAAACAAAATGGCATGGTATTGGTACAAAAACAGAGACTTAAACCAATGGAACAGAATAGAGAACTCAGATATAAAACCATTTACCTACAACCAACTGATCTTTGACAAAGCAGACAACTACATACACTGGGGAAAGAAGCCCTAGTCAATAAATGGTGCTGGGAAAATTGGATAGCCACATGTAGAAGAATGAAACAGAACCCCTGTTTCTCACCACTCACGAAAATTAATTCAAGATGGATAAAAGACTTAAATGTAAGGCATGAAGTCATAAAAAATTCTAGAAGAAAATATAGGGAAAACTCTTCTAGATATTGGTCTAGACAAAGAATTTATGACTAAGACCCCAATGGCAATTATGGCAATAACAAAAATAAATAAATGGGATTTGATTAAATTAAAAATCTTCTGTACAGCTAAATAAATAATCAACAGAACAAATAGACAACCTATAGAATAGGAGAAAATATTCACAAGCTGTATATCCTATCAAGGGCTAATATCCATAATCTATAAAGAACTCAAGCAAATAAGCAAGAAAAAAACAAACAGCTCCATTAAAATGTGGGCAAAAGACATGAACAGAAGTTTTTCAAAACAAGATAGGCAAATGGCCAAGAAACATATGAAAAAATTCTCAGTATCACTAATCATCAGGGAAATGCAAATCAAAACCACAAGGAGTTATCACCTTACCACAGTTAGAATGGTTTGTATTAAAAAGTCCCAAAACAACAGATTCTGGTGTGGATGCAGAGAGAAAGGAACACTTATACACTTCTAGTGGGACTGAAAATTAGTACAATCTCTATGGAAAACAATATGGAGATTTCTCAAAGAACTAAAAGTAGACCTACCATTTGATCCAGGAATTCCGCTACTGGGTATCTACCCAAAGGAAAAGAAATCATTTTATCAAGAAGACATCTTCACTTGAATGTTTATTGCAGCACAATTCACAATTGAAGAGATCTAGAATCAACCCAAGTGCTCATCAATTCATGAGTAGATTAATAAAATGTGGTATATGTATACCATGGAGTACTACTCAGCCATAAAAAAGAATGAATTAATGCCTTTTGCAGTAATTTGGAAGGAATTAGAGACCACTATCCCAAGTGAACTATCTCAAGAATGGAAAAACAAACACCACATGTACTCTCTAATAAATTGGAAATAACCAATGGGCATACGAGTGCACAGGGGGAAGTAAAAGTCATTGAAAATCAAGTAGGTGGGAGGGAGGGAGGGGCAAAAACCCACCTAACAGCTACAGTGAACACCATTTGGGTGATGGGCACATTTATAGCCCCGACGCAAGCCATGTAAGAAAAACATTTGTACCCTCTTAATATTTTGAAATAAATAAAAAAACAAAAAAGCATTGCTTTAAATTAGAAATATTTGCGTCTCATATAAACACGAAGTATATTTAGGGTGGATATCATTCTTTCTAAAATATTTTAAATTTTGGCACATCTTTATTGATTTTAGAATCTAAAATTTAAAAAGCTTATTTGCAAAAGCGACAAAAAATCAAATCAAAAAATAAACATAGTTTTTCTTTAAGAAAATAAACGTATAATATTAATTTCATCTGATATGTTTTTCTCCGTATT
>NW_012140191.1:1915657-1917273 GCF_000956105.1 Propithecus coquereli
TTAATGTGAATTTTTGAATTATGAATTATTCATAACTCAAAAATAAACATTTTGAAAATAGGATAGATAGTCTTTACAACATGATTGCTGTCAGCTCATTTGAGTCTCATAAAACCTGGGCCCTAAACTTAGCATATTAATAATATGATTAGATCCAAAAAACATGGCTAATTTATGACCAAGAAAGACAAATTTTACCTACCTCTTAACAATCTAAATGGGCTTTCCCTCTCAGTATAGTACTATTCTCATTATTAAAGAATTAAGTCTTTCTTGAATACTTTTGAAGTAAAAAATAATGAACCAATTCTGTTTTACTCAACAGAGAAATAAATGCAATGTGTTATTGTAACCCGACTTGTATCCCACTTGTAAGGCACTGGAAATTATTATTTTAAATTATGATGCTAGATTAGATTTTTCTGGAGCTTAGTATATTGTAATGTAATATAATTGCTAAATGCAAATGAGATACTGTACAGCTTTTCCATAGAGTTGTTCATGAAAACCAAGCATTTTACATATTACAGGGAAGTGCATGTTATTAAGAAACAAATTATAATGAAGCTTAATTTACTGTGAAGAGAAGATACTGTGACTTTATAATGGGTGATAGTACAGTAGGGTAGGTATATAGCAAATCTCCTACTCAACGAAAAATTCAACCATCAAGAATATCAAATATGCCAGGAGCAATGGTACTAAACTTCTTAAAATTTTCACGGTTCCCATTACTTCATATCAGAATTACATCTGAAAGTTATTTTAGTTTCCAAACACTGACCAATGGTCTGTGCCTAATAAATCCTGGGAGCCATGTAGTAATACTGAGGGAGATATGGAGGAGGTAAATTCTGTCTCTCAACTTTTGGGGTAAAAAGTATCTATTTTATTCATTGGTAACTAGTATTAATTGCTAGTTACTTTCTTACATGTGAATAACTGGTCTTTTCAATTGTATTTTAAGTGTATGAAGACAATAGCCCTACCTTGCACTCTTTTTTCCTAGCCCAGAATCTTAGAGCAGAGCGGATTTGGAATCAGCCCACCAAATCTGTCTGTAACTAGCTGTAAAAGACGGGGAGTTAATTTAATCTCCTTGCAGATAATTTTTCTTCCCTAAAAAATAGTTTGCACCAGATGATCTCTGAAGTCTCTTAAATATCAAAGGTTCTATGAAATATGATCTTCTAATTGCCCAGAAAAATAATTGTGAACTGATTAAATACAGTAAAATAAATTGTTAGAAACCAATGCTCTGTGGGGAACAGTATTTAAATACACAAACAATAGAATCAGACATGATGGCACTATTTAAGATTACAGTATTCTGTGAACTCTCAAAACCATCCTTTTAGTTGTTAAGGATAATCGCGTAATTGTCATCCAATCACATTGAGGCATTTGCTCCGCCTAACACATCCTATCTTCATACACATTTGTAGAGAAGCGATCTTTGGGAGAAGAGGAAGATGAAAGAAACCACAGCAATTAGTACTACGAATATAGAAATGGCCTGCAAATTACAAAACAAAACTCCACAAAGATATGTTTCTTACTATTCTAATCATAGTGTTCATTAAATAAAGCACTATATAAAAAAAAAAAGAGCAGAG
>NW_012140191.1:1918293-1936673 GCF_000956105.1 Propithecus coquereli
TGATCTTTGACAAAATATATAATTTACCTTCAGTATTTAGTAATTAAAATGAAATTTTCACATTAGGTGAATGTCACAATTATGAACATATATAAAGGCTTTTAAAGCAACTATGATATCTTCACCATTTGAATGCTCATTTTGTGGATTTTTTATTTATAATATCAAAATCCATATGAAATATACTACAACATGTTAATGTTTAATTCAGTTTACTGCTACATGGATAATTCTTAAATATCTTCCTTTCATGCTAAACTTATAAGATTTGTTTTATATTGCATATTACATTTATATATTTAAGAAATCATGCAGCAGTTAATAAATCTTCCTCAGAAAAATTAAGGTGTTTTTTTTCTGCTGGCATTCTTTGCCCTCTTAGCTCTCAGCACCTTTCTTGAATCTTAGACACCATTTTACATGAGGACAATTTCTAAAAAGCAAAATATAACTGTCTAATTAAGGGCTGTGTGATTGGCTAGTTCGCGGTCTCTGTGACAGTTGTGACAAATACACATATTGGCACAGCCCTAACCTCACTTCACAGTTTGCAACACAAAGATGGTATTTTCAGAAATGTGGAGAACACTCTGATACAAAGCTTCACCTTGTCTAGTGCTATTCCATTTAATTTTTTATTAACTGCCTGAACATATGCCATTCTAGAAGAGGGTAATAGTTACAAAATGTCAGCAGAAACATTTAAACTGCTAAAATGTAAATGATTTTATAAATTTGTAATGAAAGGTAATTGTCGTGTGGGAAAAGTAACAGAAAAACAGATATGTGTAAATGTAAAACTGGTAAAAAAAAATACATCTTACTGGTTGTGGGTAGGAAAACCTAAGTATATTTTAATGAGTACTGTAAGTAGTATTTAAATAAAATTAGATTCATAAGCAGAAAATGTGAATTCTATAATATTTTATTTTCTAACATTAGGAACGTTCATAATAATGACAAGAACTCATAGAACTTTAATGTGCTAAACTCAATAAACAGTAGGAAATTAAAATGCTTCGCCTCATTTTAGAAAAACCAAATAAATCAAAGAAGAATAATATAAATAAAAAGTGTGTTTGGTATCAGCACAATAGCTTTAAAGCACAATATTCAAATATGATTAGTTTGTTTCTTTAGTTTCCACCACAATGAAAAACAATTTAGTGATTAATCCCTTCAGCAACATAGTGCTGGGTCAGTGCTTTCAGATATGTCAAGAACAAGAAGATTCCAGCAAGGAATTGAGTATTTCCTCAGCCACCACACACAGCAACCACCTTCCAGTTAGGTTTGCGGGCAACCATCTTTAAATGCTTGAGCTGTTCTGCGTGGCCATGACAAGATTTGCAATTCTGTACGTTTATTTACACACCATCACCCCAACTAGACATCACATGGAAGTGGCATGGTCACAGCTGACCCCAGGGTAGTCCCTGTCTCTGCCGATCCAATTTCATCGTGCTCTGCAATTGAACTGCAGTCATACTGTAGAGGATGTATGCACAGGACTCCGTGCCACAATAAAATTAGCAGAAGCTTGTCAGGGGGCATTTTCCTGTTTTACAGTGACAGACCCTGGACAAATAGGTCTGCTTTCCAGAAATCCGTAGAGGTCTGGCTCTCTTGAAATGTATATGAGCCCAGCATGTTTATGTTACAGTGTTCTATATGGTAAGCCTGTTACATGATAGTTTGAGAACAATGTTAAGCCTTTGCCCTGTATTTTCTGTTTCCTCTTCACAGTTTTCAGCGACTTTAAACTGCATATGAATAGATTACTTCTTTTTGGTTTGTAGAAAAACAGCTTCTGTTTAGTTGCAGTAACTGAGAAAAATTTATTTTTCCTTTAGAAAAAAAAAATGCAACACAGATACATTGTATTTTGAAAGCAAAAGTTCAGACAGAATATTTTTTTACAGTTTGAGATGAGTAGATAAATCAAACATCAAAAGTCTCTTTCCTGAACCCTCATTATACCTGTAAAAATTAATTATATCACAAGTAAAATCTGTTGAAGAAGATATATTTAAAATATACTTGCAAATAAATTTAAAAGAGCCTTTGTTTAAGATAAAATGTAAAAGAATAATATGATAAATAGAAAAGAATTTATTGGTTGTGGGTAGAACATTTTAAAACATAATATGTTTTGTAATCTACCCTAAAGTAATTTTATTAGATATTCTGTGCAGTTCTTACATCAAACATTCTCAGAAGCCCTGGGATCATTTTATATTCACTGGAAGACAGAAAGAAATCCAAAACCTAGTTAAATAAATTGTTCATTTATTCCTTCCCTTTTATGCACCAAGATCTACATGTGGTCATTAATTATAAAGAGACTATTATAGCACCATATTTTCATTCAATACGATGTCCTGGTATATATCAAAGAAGTCCCATAATTAAAACAGAAGGGCCACAATGACAATTAAAATTACAATCTATATGGGGAAAGAAAGTACAGTTCTGCAATTTTTCACCCTGTCACTGTCAGCTGCATAGAATATTCTGGTCACGTCTCTTGCAAAGCAGCCTAAATTCTTCTTCACCAATGCAACCTCAAAAGCATTATCAGCACCTAAGCAAAAGCCTATGCAAGTATAATTTAATACGGAGCCACAGTTTGCAAGTAATAGCGTATAAAGTGATATTTAAGTGGTGTTTTAAGCACACTTCTGATGGCTACAGCCACTTTTCCCTGGTAAATGCGTTTTCCTTTGAGTAGTGATTATGAGTCCTAGGTGAAGAGGTCCTGTGTGCAGGTCTGTCTGTAAGCCTTACTTCCAGCTGCCAATCTTTACTTCACAGTGAAGAAAAAGCCACATAGCACCTTGTTCTTACTCTTGTATGCTGTCATCCCCTGAGCCTGATAACACAAAATCATTTCCACATAACACTTTCCTGCTTCTGCCTCTTAAACCTTGAGACCTACACATTGTGCATGCACTTGCACCCTTGGCAACCGGCTCCCAGGAAGCCCCTTCCTTTGAACCACCAGAGTCTTCTAGCGGACTATTTTTAACACTCATCTTGGTAAATATCTGCATTAATGGAGTACAAACCTTTTTGGTAGCAATACGTATTTGCTACAATTTATTGTCTATAAAAGTCACGAACAGTGAATTATTACTCTCAAAATTGTGTTTTTCTTTATAATAACTTTAAACTGAGCGCTCATATATGAAGCATGCAATGGAGATTGAGAAGGTTTTGTATAATAAAACTGTGACATGGTCATTTTTTCCAGTTTTGCATTACGGAGACACACTCATGCATGGTGCTTTTTAAATTCTTATTATGTGTGAGGTCAGGAGGTCGAATGTCAGAAAGTACTGTTAATTTCACGGGGTTAGGGGAAAGTAAATTCAGAGGGAATACAGATCACTTAGCACAGAAAACCAGCTCCTCTGAAGTTTGGTTTTACATTTGTTAACCATATCCTTCAGCTGACGAACCATTGAGACCACGGTGACATTCTGGTCCCGGATATAATGGCTTGACATGCTGCAGTGAGAGTGTGATTCCGTCGCCCTGCTCCCGTGCCAGCCTCAGCCTTCCTCTGAATCAATGAAGCACTAAAACTCCACACAACTGGAACTGAACAAAGCATGTTGCCATTTTGGCTGTGATGTTTAAATTATAGAGAAAGCAGTCAGGATGTCTTAAAGTTCAATCTGACAAGAAATGTAAAATATATTTCTGTCTTCATTCTCTGGGAAGGTAGCATCTTACGCTGCACAGTATCACTACCCAGAGTCCTTTTAAAGTGGTTCATAATAGAACATCAAAGACCACACTCCTGCATTTCAGGGTTTCCCCCTAATCAAAAAGATACCTTAGCATTGCGCAAAGATTTTGGGGGGAAATAGTATTCTTGATAGTATCACTTTATTCAGTTGGTGGTATAGGGATGTAGTTCCTTTATTTTACTATTTGTCCTGTAGGACAAAATTAACATGCTGACACAGATATACAAGGCACGGGTTATACATCTAACTACCAACAATGATGAGATAAAACAATTGCCCATTTTATGGTGATAATAGCTGAGTAATAATCAAAATATGTTTTAGTGTGGGGATTGTGAACATCTTGAACTCTGATAAAACGTGCAATTTTATTTAAATATAGCTCAGTGGGCCAGTATAGACAGATGCTGATAACCTTGGTTGGGTGGTTTTGTTTTTATTCATTTTTTTAAACAAGATTTTTCAGATTCAAAACTCAAACTGGGCTCAGCTGCCCCCTTATAATTAAATTTTAATGACATAGGCTGAGTGTTTGTGTTTTGGCAGCATGCTTAATAGTGTTAGCATTTAAATTGTTACCACTAGACTTTGAGGGGAGCTGACCCATTGCAAGAGGTAGGTGAACTTCCTCCAAAGATACTCTGGTTTACTGGGATGCTTATGGGATTTAGTGGGAGAGTTAACCACAGGTCATTCAGTTATAGTAACTTAAAAAAAAAATTAAAATAAAATGCTGCATATTCTAAATTCCACAGTAGCCTCAGGGCCGATGCTTTTCAGTTTCAACTCTTTCAGCAGAAGTACTAGTTCTATGTGTTTTCCTTTGCCAAAGGGTCTACTGGTAAATAAAAGCAATATGTGGTACTGCTCATAAAATCACTCTTTCTCACAAAATGGCAAGAACAATCTAGGCTACACATTTTAATCGGTTCTTTTTTTTTCTAAGGAATCATTATTAACTTTGCAGTGGTGTATTCCACTGGTTCTTTTTATAATTAAAAACTTTTTCACCTCAAATCCCCTTTCCAGCAAGCAGCCTGTTGCCTCAAGTTTCAATCCTTCATTACCAGTTAAAACAAAATCACCAATTAGGCACATGAACACGTCTGTATTAATCTCATTAAGGTGATGGCACCAAATAAATTGGAACTATTTTTGTGCTTTTACTGTGTTCCTATGGCTTTATCAGGCCCCGTGGTCATATACAAAGACCTCGCAGCTTAGTCATTTAGAGTCATTCGGTTGTGGACTGAATGTGGCATTACCATCTATGGCTGAAAATTGCTTTCAGCTTTTAAACTGCACTGACTAGTCTGTAGTTAATCTTAGATCATTCACTCGCAAAATTAAATGAGCCAGAACGATGGTCTTTTTTTTTTTATAAAATAATACATCACAAAACACTTATTTGCCCTGCCCAAAAGAGAGATCAAATTCATTTAAAATCCCATAAACCAGAGTTGTGAATTTTTAATTTTATTTAGTAGCAGAGAAATAGAGGGTAAGCTATCTTTCTACAGCACATCATTGCTATAAATTTACATATGGAACATGGTTTGATGCTTAACCAACCTTTAATCTACCTTTGATGTATACTTCTACTTCAACATGGTCATGTGACACCCTTATTAATGCAAATGTAAAAAAGACTGTTTTGGATCTCTGATGTAATTAGCCATAAACCATGTTTTTAAAAAAGTGCATACTTGAGTCACTGGAGTTGCATATAAAGTTCACAATTATCAACACAGAAGAATAACCTTAAGAAACTAAGTTTAAAATTTTTATTTCATTCATTCCTATATTTTCTGCCCAGGTAACTACTGAAGACCATTTTATTATACCAGTGATAGTCAACCAGAATTTGATAGCTAAATAATTAGTTCTATAGAAGTAAAACGTTTTAATTTTCCTTGGATTTTTATCCTGCTTCTTATAAAACTAAAGTCACTTTGAGAGAAAAACTCTAAATGAGGCAAGGAGAAACACAGTATTTCTTATCTTGGGTAGCATATATCATGATCATTTCAAACACATCATCTTTTAAATGAAACCATGGGGTGTGTTTGCTTGTTGTTTGTTCCCTCCCTCCCTCTCCATTGCCCTGCCCCCACAACACAAGCCAGGTGTCTGTGTTTTGATTTTGGCAGTTACTAATTTTAGGCTCCAAAAAACTTGAGCCACCACAAATGAGGTGAGGTCACCTCATAATGCCAGATGGAGGCAAAAAGTTTAGATATTTGAGAGCCTGACCCAGTGAGTCCCATGGTGGATGATAGGA
Organism: Propithecus coquereli; assembly: GCF_000956105.1. Classification (NCBI taxonomy): domain Eukaryota; kingdom Metazoa; phylum Chordata; class Mammalia; order Primates; family Indriidae; genus Propithecus; species Propithecus coquereli. The sequence continues at coordinate 1,924,330 of NW_012140191.1, forward strand.
TGCTAAGGTCAGATATTGGAAAATTAGGTTCATGCTACTCTGTCAGTGGGGCCTGTGCAAGCTGCCTGTTTGACAGAGAAGGTGGTGTGTGGTCTGGACCTCAAGAAAAAGAAAGTCAGCCACCCAGATCAAAAATTACCCTGTCGGCCATCCAAAAATGATTCTGACATCAGCTTAGGGAGACAGAAAGAAAATGGTAACAAACACCAATTAAGATTGTACTTTATTCTGTGATAGTCAAGGGAAATTCATGGATTCATCTCAATATTATGAAAGTCCTTTTATGAAGAATACAGTTGCCAAAGCCACGTTGGTGACATCTCTATTTTTACTATACATTGCCAGTATATGTGACTCAAATTATGTAATTCTAGAAGTTAACCATTCACCACTTTTAAAAATAATTCATTTATAAGCATGAGGGCAAAATATAGTGTTGTATAAGTGTTACGTGTTGTATGTGCATAAGTACAATACAGAATTTATTTCTACTTAATGTTATCTTTTTAATTTGGACAAAAGCAAAACTGATTGAAATTAACCAAAGCCACTCATTGCTTATATAATTATTTTGCCAACTACAGGCATGTCTTTCTATTCCATTTGTAATAACTTAGAAGAAAAGGGATTTTGTGATGAAAATATTATGCCTATTTTCATTGAGGCTGTTCTCCCTGTCTTAAAAACTTTCTTAAGAGTCCTTGACCCAATTCTGATTACAACAGTGCTTTTTAAATCTCATAGTATTGCTACTTTAAAACAGATATATAAAACAGGTTTATATTTTTAATAAATTTTAGTGATTTAAAAGGACTTAAATCTGTTCAAGATTTGTCACTTTTCTAAGAATGTGGATGAAGCAAAAGATATGTATTTTTAAATATCATCCAAATATAAGGTTACCATTCTAAATACTGCACAGTATTAGTTTTTCTAGCTCAAGAAAAAATATCTGCATATTGTTGTTTATTCTGTGAAATATTCCCTTTTTTAATAGCCTGAACCAAATAATTTCTCATTTTTACAGGCTTCACTTCACTTTTCTCACAGTGAATAAATTGCAACTTATTTCCATGAAATTCACAGATGACACAGATCTTTATTTTGCATAAAGGCATAAAGAAGTGTCTAATATCTTCAATATTCATCTGCTAAGTGGACATTTGCATTGGGTTAGAACGAAAAGAGAGCCCCAACCCTCCCGCAGTGACAGCTGTACAAAGGGATGACATCTGACAGCTGTGACAGTGCTGAAGGGAAACTCAGATGACTCGCAGCATCCATGATCCAATTACAGCACACATCCCTCTGACAGACCCAGCAGCTTGACTCCAGCGTTTGGAAGGACAGTATTGATCTCTTGTCAGAAACCAGTTGCCTGCCTGCAATTGTGCGCTGCTGAACTTTGAAAAGCTATAGTACCCTCTTAAATGATAGGGGCAGTCAGGTTATAGTATTCAGGTACAAAGAGAGGTGCAAAGGGTATCTGCTAAATGCTCTAAACTTGAACAAATCATAACAATATGACAGTCCAATCATACTCAAGGAGCCCAGCTGATCTAGTTGGCTACTGTCTGTGCTAATGGAAAGACAGCTCTTTGTGTTTAGTGGGATGATCTTACTTGATGAAAAGGCCACTGCAATTAGTGCATGCTGGTTGGCTGTGCTGGGTGACAGCAGCATGGATGGTACAATGGCAGCTGCCAATAACCCTAACTTCAAGAAAGCAGACAATTAGGCCTTTGATCCTAACACTGTTAGTCCCTCTATTCCAGACCTCTGCTTGGCTTTTACTGTAAACCTCACCAGGGCAATGTGGTACAACCTCCCCAAACAGAACAACTTGGCCAAGAGGTCAATTACCTTTCTCCTCTTGCCTTCTGGTCCCGCCCTCTTTAAGGGAAGAAAGAGACAGTGGGAGAGAAATTGAGAGAGAGAGAAAGAGACAGAGAGAGGTTGATGTGTAAAATGTAACAAACAAATAAATAAATATTTCCTTTCAACTGCAGTTTAAAGGAAGTTAATACATGAGCATAAATGGTTTAAGATGCAAAACTTTAAAATGAATTTTTAAAAATAGAGTGGTAAAAACAAGATGCTAAACTTTAAAATAAAGCTACCTAATGGCAAATGATCTAATGTTTTGGGATATACATAAAACTGAATGTTTAAAAATTATCAAAATTCTAATATTATGAAAGATATCCCCAGTTTATCTTTATTTTCAGGACTGAATAAAGATAGATGAAATATTCTGAAGACTTAGAGCATACACAAAACTTACAATGTAAATTATTTCAGCCCTATCATTAAGTGTAGCCCCAGAACAGGTAAAGCAATTAGGCAGGTGTAAAACAAGTTAAATTAAATACTGAAGTGAGTGCACACACGCACACACACACACACACACATTATACATAATAGAGAAATTTATGATCAAAAAAGTTAAGTCTATATTAACCTTAGGTATTTTTTAATGGAATGGGTATAATGACAAAACTGGAAAAATGACATGATGTAAAACACTAGAATATGTTTCAAAGACAAAGAGCAGTTTAGTATGATTAAAAAATAAAATAGAGCATAGGAACCAGGATCTCAGAAATGAACAGAGGACTAGAGATCAAAAGCATAAAAACATAAACTTTTGGGGAGTTTTAGAGTAGAGAGAAACAGATATAAAAGTATCTAAGACAGAAGTGAACACAGGACCGAAGTGTTTCAGAAAATACAAATCGTTGATACACATGAAAAGATGCTTGTGCTCACTCAAATGTAAATGAATGCTAATTAAAACAGCATATGAGATTGCACAAATAAAAATTGGATAATACAAAATTAGTGAGGGTATGGTGTAACAGGCATTCTCTTCTTGATGGAAGTATAAATTGCAGCAGTCTTTCTTAAGGTTAATTCAAAAATATCTATCCATATTGAATCAGAAAGATTGTTCACTGCACAAAGATTTATATGTAAGAATATTCTTTGCAGCATTGTTTTAATGAGAAAAATGTAAACAACCTAAATATCCAGTACAAGGGATTAGTTAATTATATCATGATACACACAAGACAGAATAATATATAGCCAATAAAAAGGATAAGGTGGATTTATATAAGCTGATATGAAAATATCTCCATGATATAAGTATGTTATCTTATTTGTATAAAAGTATGCAGAAAAACATACATATGTGGATAGATGTTTGCATATTTGTATATGTGAATATATATAAGACATATATGCATATCTACGCTTTGTGTATATTAGCATTTCTAGAAATACAAACAAGAAACTGGTAATAGTAATTCTCTATCATAAGTTGGAGATAGTAAGGAAAGTTTGCTTTTAATTTATATTATCTTTCACTATTTGCATGCACATGTATTATGTTGATAATTTTTTTAAATAGTGAATTAAAAAGTTGTTATGTAATCACCTCTAGCTACTAAATATAAGACTATCCATAGCAGTTGTTCATGTAGATGGAAGGCATATTGAGCCAAAAAGAAGTACATTTCCTAAAAGTATTGTGTATTTAGAGATTTAAAATTGATAAGATAGACCCTCCTCCCCCAAGAATTTATACTCTTCATTCCTTTGGTAACCATTTATTAGACATTTATTAGAAGTCAGATTTTATGCTTGGCTGAGAACATGAAGAGTAATTAGTAGTGTCCCTTCCCACAAGAATCTTTTGGTCTAGTTGGGAAGACCTAAAAGTACAAAGAAGAGTACAATGAAGAATACTGAGTACCATGATGGATATAAGGCACAGGTGGCATAGGGTACAATAGGTGGAAACTTACCTCAGACACAGGAAATCAAGAAATTATTCCCAGAGGAAGTGATACTAGATTTAATATTTGATGGCAGTCGTGGTAAACCAAGGGAAGGGAATTAGTAGGCCACAGGATTGGAAACACAGGAAATGGCATGGGCAGGTCAACATGACTATCCCTTAGAAAACAAACAGATTAGTGGTAAAAGATGGATCTGAAGAGAAAAGTAGACATTTCAAGGGAGAAAAAAAAAGAGTAATGATAAACAAGACCTGCAGATTTTCGCATTCATTAAGAAGTATAAAGACACAGTTGTCCAAGAATGGTGAAAAATAAGAATCTCCTGGACTCCATGTTAAAAGAAACAAATTCTTGAGGCCGAACCCAAACCTGGCAAGTTAAACTGATGATCTATATGTGTAACAAATACCCTGGGTTATTCTCATCATCCAACAAGTTTAGACAACACTGATAGAAGGTTATAAGTTAATATCCTTGATATGATTATCTTTAGCCAAAACTCAATCCAACTGAAAAAGAAAAACAAGCAGCCTAAATCAAAAAGTTCATCTTTGAATTTATTTCTATAGTGACAGATATTAAATGATATATATGATACAAAATCTTAATTCTAACAAGTGTATATTATGACAAGGTTGTTTATGTATTTGACAGATATGTTTAAAAAATAATATTCCTTGAAAGTATCTACTAAAACAGAGAAAGTCCATAAGCTCAGTGCATCTGACTTTTCAGTGCATTACTAACCAAAATTATAAGATAATATGAACTTATAAACATTTTAAATTGAATTATTCCACTATGAAACTGAAAAAGGTAGATATTATGAAATTCCTTTGAAATAGTTTATATTTTTATTTATTTTCAATCTTACTTGATTTCTTTCAATCTTTGAATTCTGTTTTCTGACTCCAAAATACATTAAATTTTATTAACATTAGTTTTACCTTATGTACTAAACAGCTGAATAACTTTACCAATAATGATTGACTATATTTTAATAGCATCTGTTTCCTATAAGTCTGGGAATATAGGTCTCTTGAGGCTAAACCACAGCAAAGAAAAGAGAAAACATATTTTTAGCTTCATTACAGCCCTCAAGATGGTGAGCTTGTTGGTTTGAGCATTAAGCTCCTATGGTCTAATTCCTATTGATCTCCTTGTGGATCATTTAACTTTGTTCTGCTCCATTTCAAAAACTGTGACCTGAAACCTGTTCGTCTCTCATATACCTGTCATTGGTCAGAAGGAAAATGAATAAAGAGTGTAGATGGTTTCATAGAAAAACATACAACTATTCAATTTAATTAAATTCAACTCAACTCAAATTCAACAGAAGTTTAAGGAACATGTATTCTATGCCAGGAATGCAAAACCATGAACCATGAACCGGGACTCAAAGGCATTATAGTTTATTATCAGAGATAGAAATATAAAGAAAAGTAATACAGTTTAGAGTGGTAAACATAACAACAGAAATATGGCCAAGGCATAGAAGAGTGAGGATTATTTGAGGGGGAGGTAGGAAGAAGAATTCCTTTATGGACTGAAGGTCATTCTAAACGGTAAGTAAAGAGTTTATCAGATTTACCAGGTATTGGGAGAGGTTAATTCTGAGTAGAGAAGAGCATCATGCCCAAAAGTGCTCAGAAGTATACATCTCAGAAAACTGTACGTATGTGTTGAGGAGAAGAAGGAAAGGCACGAAATTCTACTGAGCTTTTTCTCAATTTTTGAGTTAACCCATTCTGCTATGTTTATATTCCCAATGAGGATCTCCCCAGAATTCCCCATCTGCCCTTGTCATCCTAGGTTTCCACGGGAAAATAGAGGGACCGTGTTCAGCAAAATTGTGTAATTTACAACTGTAAATTTCTGTAACCAACCACATTGAATCAAAAATATCCTAAATTAAAACATATTGTAAAAGCAGGCCCCAGTGCAATCCTAATCATGAATTATAAACTTTCTCCAATAAAAAAATAATAATAAAGGTATAAAGAAACACAAAAGCCACAGAAAATCACACAGATGTTTTTCCCTAAGTCTTTGAACAGCTTATCTGAGTTAATCATTCCTTGTGACTTTTCCTCTAAGCCCCACCTTGGTTGCTGCCTAGCTACCAGCCCTACAGGAGAGAAGAGACTATGATGCACATGAATAAACATAGATCATGTAAAAACTCTCATCAATTACTTGACACTTTGAAAACACCACCTTTTAGCACCGGCACCATAATATTGTGTTTCTAGCAGTGGATTTCTAACTTTGGAAGCCCTTAAGGCACTTGGATAAGCTCAATAATATGCTCCCAGCTTTTGGTTCTTCTGTTAATCTAATTGGCTTTGCAAGGAAACAGCTCTGCCATGGTAACCTGGAGACCCTGTCTGTCATCACGTAGACCATGTAGGTGATGCTTGACCAAGATCTGACTTAAGCTTTGGTAAAATGCCCTGAAATTCTTCCTGGAGCAAGTGTAGACATCCTGGTAAATGGCTCTTTCGTGCAGTTTTTCATCTCTACCTTACAGGAGATTCACAAGACCATTTCTCATCCAGATTCTTAGTCTCAGTAGAGTGCACATCTATCTTGCCCCTCTTTTAGGGTACAGCTTCAGGCTTCTGTGTGAATCTGTAAAACTGTTGCATAAGTTATTTGGGTTTGTTGCCTTCTCACTGTCTGAATCTATAGAAGTGTGGCAAGTAAACCTAGCAGCTGCCACCATGGTGAAATTTACAGGCTGCTTGATCACTTGACAGACTTAATAGTCCTAAGATCCATCAGAAATTATCTGAGAGAAATTGTCTTTGGAGATACAACTAACACTAATTTTCAACTAATATCTGTAAAATACATCTTATACAGTGAGCATAATAACATTTTAAATCTCATTTAACATGAATAACTAACATCTATTGGACACATGTGCCAATCACGGTGCTAAGTGTTTTGCATGCATAATACTTTCCAATCCACGCTCAACTCCTTTATTGGTCCAGATTTACATATGAAGAAATGGGGTTTGGAGAAGTTAAGTAACTTTCTCACAGTTTAATACAAAGCTAGAACGAGCCACAGCAAATTGGAGCAGACACAATCCAACTCCAATGCTCTCATTTTCAACTACAAGGCTATTCTGCCCCTCTGATATTTAAACATTTTGATAGGAATCTTTAAACATTGCATTTTTAAATGTATCTAGTCATTTAAGCACATCACATTTATTTAAGACAGACATAGAGCTTTCCTTATGAAAACGTGGGGAACATGGCAAAGAGTGATCCTCAGTAATGGATGTCCTGTCTGACCAAGATTCAACATCAAATATTGACCTATGTTGCCACATATATACTCTGAAGATAGTATAGTATTTGCTGTTGCTGTTACTTTCAACTTTTCAAGAACAAAATTCTAAAGAAAGCTTTCCCTCCTATATCCTCTGTATGGAAGGGCCACGTTACAAACAGCTACGTTTCTGATCTCTAGCCGCCTTTTATTGTTCCCAGTTTGACTAGACTTAGGTTATATAGTCATTTTCTTTAGAAATGACCTTATATTTCCCATCAACATAGAGTTCCATGAAAATCAAGCAAAAAGAAAATATAAATGAAAAGAAAGCATTTTCAAAATTAATTTAATTTCTTATTTTATTAAGGTTTATAGGGACTTTGATTTAATTAATGCTCAGTGGGCAGACAAAAGTATGTTTTTACCTTTTTTTAGTAAAATACTCTTAACTAAGCAGAAAACAAAATTTTCTACAAAACTATAAGACATTCCATATAGAATTTTTGTTCATCAATCAAGCAGAATAAAACATTTGGCCCCCAAAAATGTCTTGACAGAATTTACTGATAAAGAGATTTCATAAATAGTAAGAGATGAAGACTTACCAATGACAAGAAGTCTAGAAACTAATATAGAAGATATATTTTAGATGGAACAATATATGATGCATATAAAACAGATAAGGTCATTTTTCAAACTCTTGAACATTAAAAAATAAAGAAAATAGCAATGAAGAATTGTGAATCGGATGCACATGAAAATATATTGTTATGACTTTCATAATTCTTCATCAATGTCATTTTTATAAATACTCATATCTGAAAATTTAGAAAGGGACAGACACAAGATGATATTTTGTTATTGTCCACCTCTGCTTTATAGTTAATGCATAATGTCATACTAATTTAAATGAATATAACAAATATCTTAGTGCTTTGAAAATTGCCAGAATTAGTTTTACATATTTTTATTCATTTGTTCCAATTTATGAACTGCAACCCATGGCCTCTGAGTACATGTGCATGATAAAATTATCAGAAAACAAATTATAAATAGTAATCAGTGACCTCTTTCTTAGCCACTGAACTTTACCAATGGCCTGACCCAAGATCCCAGGCCTGAAGGCCAATCAACTTGTCAGTTCATAAGCCAAAGAAATTTTTAAATACAATCCCTTACATGAGCAACTGCCAATCTCTAGTTTGATGAATCTGAGTGAGATTCACTGGCTGCTATCTGCAGTAGCCATATAGCAAATTTTAATTGTGAAATATAAAAGCAAAATTGACTATAGTGATCTTATAGAAACTAGTTCATGCATTTAATTCATTTTTTTCTAAATCAATTTATACCAATAAATACAATTGAATAATTTAGAATTTTTATACTGAAAATAAGTTGATTTCAAGAAATACAGTTTCATTTTAATAAAGGTCTTCATGTTGACAAAATTAACCTAATAGCAATTGGCCTAAAACCTATAATGAATTCTGAATTTCTCAGCTTTTACATGTTTCACATTTCAATATAGTGACTGGAATTCAGAGAAAACACAAAGCAGTTACTTGAAATTTTGAAATGAAAGGAAATACTTGCTTTAACCTGTAATGCGTGATAATTGCAGCTATTTTTTTTTTCTTCCTCCTTTCCTCCATGCAGTTAAGATCTTTATAACACTTTAGTGTCATTTAAAAAGTGTGAAGCACTTGTTCATCTAAGGCCTCACTCTCAACAGATATTGAGGGAAAAGAACATATGAGACAGGGGAAGGGGGGCTGTGAGAAGGAAGGACAGGAAAAGAGAGAGTTGGAAAAACTAAGTCCTTCCTTAAAACTAATCAAGTACAAAGCAGAATCCCCTGAATTCAACGAAAACAAACTAAGAAATAGAAAAAATGAGGCAAAAACTCAAGGTTTAAGAAGAGTACTATAAGTATATGGAATATATACTACTTACAAGAAGAATTTTTTGGACTAGGCAATGACAGATAATTTATCCTAAGGCAAACATGAACAATAGACAATGCAGAGAGACCTAGCTGCAGTGTATTTAGTAATATAGTACTGAAACGTTCAGAAAAATTTGGCTTTGAAGTGACATCAAAGCCAGAAAAAAATGTTGGCATTCGGTTCCAACTTCTGTTAGAAATTAAGATATTTTATTAATATTTTAGTGCAATTAACTAATCTGGAAGTGCCACATAACATTTTCTTTCCTCCTGGTTTCATTATCCACTCCATTCAAGTCAGTTTAATTGGTACCAATCCTTCTAGTCAAGAGCCTGTTTCATCTGGAATATCATCTGCATGGAAGTTTGACAGTTTATTTAATATTTTTTATATAATATACATTTTCTTTATTCAAAATAAAAGCTTTTTCCTTTAGTTTATTGTTTAAAAATTTAAGCATGGATAATATAGAATTAATATTGAGGCACTTTCAAACATTTTGATCACATCGTTTATTAATAAGAGCATAATGCATCAAAAATTAATGAATTACCAAACAAACCAATCTATCTTACTGTAACTGCTTAACAGAAGGAAAAAAGAGATATGGTCATTATTGCAAAAACGAAAAATAGAAAAATCAAAAAATAGAAAAAAAGCCTGTTTGAAGAATTCTTTATATTTCAAAGACGAGAAAGCTAAGATTTTCTCATACTATACCTCATCAATCTGATTTGAGTTACAGACATCATTGGATAACAATGGCCTTAATGGTAAAATCTAATTGTTGACATTAAAATGAAAGGAAAAAAAAGAAGTGATGAAGAAAGCAAAGTGTAGCATTCTTGCTTCAGTATATACTTTTCTTCTCTGAATTTAGGCATAATTATCATAGAAGCATAACAACTTCTCTCGAGAATCATCATTCAGGCCAGTCAGTGGCTCAGACCTGTAATCCTACCATTCTGGGAGGCCAAGGTGGCAGGATCTCTTGAGCTCAGGAGTTGGAGACCAGCCTGAGCCCTGAGCAAAAGCAAGACCTCGGCTGTGCAAAAAGTAAAAAAATTAGCCAAGTGTGGTGGCGCATGCCTGTAGTCCCAGCTACTCGGGAGGCTGAGGCAGGAGGAGCATTTGAGCCCAGGAATTTGAGATTGCTGTGGGCTAGGCTGACGCCACGGCACTCTAGCCTGGGCAACACAGTGAGACTCTGTCTCAAAAAGAAACAAACAAACAGAAATTATTTGGCCCCAGGTGCCATTAGAAAGTTTATGAATTTAAATTTTGGCAAATGGGAAAATTTGGAACCTTAGGATATTATACCCAGGTAATCAGCTTAATCTTAAGAAATGAGTATTTAACAAGAAGGATATGGACCCATCTATTCAGAGAAAATGATTCCAAATGTATTTACTTCTTATTGAGGGACCAGTTTCAGAACTGACCAGAGGGCTATTTCCTGAAAATTATACCTACTAACATCATTCAAAGATATTTCTGTTCAATTAAACCACACAGACAAGTATTTTCCTGTAATCTTAAATCTTTATTATAAAATAATAGTAATTATAATAACAATATTGAATCTACACATAACAACACTACAATACCAATAAGTCCATAAATTTAGGGTTTTTTTAATTTTCTGATATAAAGTACTGGTGCTTATTTAATCCAGGCTCCTCTCACCTCAAACATGTCTGGTGACATAAAAGCAACATAATAATTAGACACTAGTCTAAGAAATGCTTTGTTATCCAGTAAAGTGAAGGTAGTACATAATCTCTAAGAGGATTGAAACCGAAGTATCACATATGAGGGAACACAGAGTAAAAATCTTTCACTTGGCATTGTAGGGGGGAAGGGCATGCCTTTAACCCTTGGTTGAGTGAGGCAAAGTGTAACCATAATGTTTGTACCCTCATAATACCCTGAAATAAAAAAAAAAAAAAAAATTCACTTGGAGCAAAAATATATACCCTTGCATGCCTACAATGATCTTTATTACTTTTAAAAGGGGAAATATAAAAGTTTTTTTATTGGCAAGACTCAAGCTGGAAATACATATACACAGAGTTAGACAATTGTTGCTGATTATATTCAATCATTACTGATTTGCATCACTTAGCTAGGAACCAACGATGAACTGAGCACTGTCTAAGGTTTTATTTTAGTACACAAAATGGTTTTACATTAGTCAGAATGCAGTCAAAACTTCAAACAAATAGGATAAAAATAAAAAGATATCACCAAACTCTTTACTACTCCTTGAAAATTGTGTCAGTTATCTATTGTTTTGTAACAGAACATCTCAAAATTTAGAGGTCCAAAACAATAATAATTTATTATTCTTTACACATCTGTGGGTTGGCTGGATAGTTCCTTTGCAGGATTTGCTGTCACTGAAGGGACAGCTGGGATGGAATGTTCAAGATAACCTCCCTAAAGAATTTGGAAGTTGATTGTGGCTCAATTTTCTCCATGTGGCCTCTGATTTTCCTCCAGGCTACAATGGCTTTTTTACATGACAGGCATAAGGCAGCATTTCAAAAGAGTCAAAGCAGAAGCTGCAAGACCTTTTGAGAACTAGGCTGGGTAATGCACACATGATCCCCGCAACATTCCAGTGGTCAAAGGCGAGACAAGATTCAAGTGAATACCAAGCAGACCACACCTTTTGATGAGAAGTAGCAAAATATAATGACTGTTTTTCAATCTACCACATAAGTGAACAAATTCTTTTGATGGGTACGTAAGAGATAATAAAACCTTGATAGATTGATAGAGAAAAGAATTGTATGGTCTAGGGAGGCAGCTTTTTTGGCCTGCTTCCTCTGTAATTATTGCATTTTTAAATCATACTTTTAAAATAATTCTCAATATAACATGTCTTTGAAAATTCCTTCACAAAATAAAGATAGAAAATAGTAAATCACTTAAACAGATAATAAGCACAAAATAAAGGAATATGTAGAAAAATGACTATCTACAAATAAAAATAATCTTTATTTATTGCTTGGCAGTTTTAGAAAGTAGTTTCAAGAATAAAACTATTTGATCTGATTCTTATAGTAACCCTGTAAGAGTATCATTATCCCTATTTTATAGATTGATTTCAAACATTTAAGTGATTGCTCTGAGAACAAATTCTTGGTAGGTAGCAGAGGTAGATCTAGAATTCAGGTTTCCTAAGTTTAGTGATCGTTCATTTGTGTTTCAGTACTAAACAAAGTTTATTCTTTTATCTAATGAAAAATTAGAATATGCATCTTTAGAATATTGTCTAGACTTTCCTTACTGTATATGA
>NW_012140191.1:1939409-1941638 GCF_000956105.1 Propithecus coquereli
ATATATTTAGAGATAGTATTTATTCTAATAATGAAGTTTTTATTATTCCTTCATTTCTGAAATATAGTTTTGCTGGATAATGTATTCTTGGTTGACAGAATTTTTTTTTTTTTTCCTTCAGTATATTGAATATATCATCCCACTTTCTCCTGGCCTTTGGGATTTCTGCTGAAAGGTTTACTCTGATAGTCATAATGGGACTCCTTTGTATGTGATGAGTTTCTTATCTCTTGTTGATCTCAAAATTTTTTCTTAAATTTTTGGATAGTTTGATTATTATGTCTTGGTGAACTACTTTTTGAATTGAATTGAATTGGTAACTTCTGTGCCTCTTGTATCTGGATGTTGGCTTCTTTTCTCAGATTAGGAAAGCTTTTGTCCATTATATATTTAAATATGCTTTTGGGACCTTTTATCTTTCTTGACCTTCTGGAATGCCTATTATGCACAGGTTAGGTCTCTTAATGGTGCTCCATTATTTCCATAGACTCTTCATTCTCTTTAATTGTTTTTTCTTTTTGCTCCTCTAATTGGGTGATTTCAAATACTCTTTGAGTTCACTAATTCTTTCTTCAGCTTGATAAAACTGACAAAAAGTATTTCTAAAGTATTTTTGGTTCATTCATTGTATTTTTCATCTCTAGGATTTCTATTTGGTTATTTTTCATTGTTTTTATTTCTTCGTCAAACTTCTCATTTTGTTCATATATTGTTTTCCAAATGTCATTTCACTTTTTATGTATTCTCGAAGTTCACTAACCTTTTCAAAGAGAATTATTCTACATTCTTTCTGTGTTATTTTGCAGATTTCCTTTTTTTAGTGGCCATTTTTGGAGCTTTGTATGTTTCTTTTGGACATGTTATGATTTCCTGAATCATTTTTATTCTTCTATCCTTGCACTGGTTTTTATGCATTTACTGAAACCTCCACATTTTCTGGCTTTTGCAGGAGTTCTGTGGCAGGAATATATCTTCACTAGTTAGTCTAGCCTATAATTCTGGATAGGCCAGCTGACAATGACTTTAGGCATGCAGATCTTGATTTCAGGTTTGCTATATGGTTGAGTTGCTGCCTTCACTCTGAATTCAGGTGGGACATCTAGCTAGGCTCTTGAGAGGCAAGAGGGAATAAAAAACAATAGGTAGGCTCAGTATTTGGCAAGATCACTGTCTGAGCTGTGCTATTAGGCTAAGCTGCTGCATGAGCACTGCAATTACCTCTGATGCTACTGGATCACACAGTGTATTCCCTGGCCAGAAGGTGCTACCATTTGAGTTCAGCAGTTTGATAGGCTTGCCAGAGGGGCTTCAAGGTTAAGTGGATTGGAATGGATGGACCAACTGCTATATTTAGTGGAAACGTACAGTGAGATTTACTTCCTCCCTGGATAGGCTCTGAGCATAGACTTTAAGACCATGGGGAATGCTGATTAAACTCCCAGGCATGATAGACCTAGTACCTGCTTGTTGTGGAAATTTGCTTTGGGGATCTTTTTCCTCCCTGGGTGGGTCCCTGGCATAGGGTCTGAATCTGGTTGTGGAAGCTGGTTGTCCAAGAATTCAAGAGAGGTAGCACTTTTCACCTCTTCTGAGAGTGACCAGCTCGGCTTTGCAGGTGAACTATGCTATTAGATGGTACCTCTGATTGAGTACTAGTGCTGGCAGTTACACTGAGCTTTCACCAAAATCTACGCACTGGTCTTTGTGGGTTCTGGCTCCTTACTTTTTTTCTACCTTGCCCCAGGTGGTCTAGCCATGCAGTTTCCCTTACATTCCACATTCCCCATAGGTGAGAACTGTGTGGGCTTCCTGGGAAGCATCGTGGAAGGCTAGGGATCTCCATCTCCTCACTTCTTTTCCACTGTAGAAACCATGGACACTGGGGAATTTTCTGTATGTGATGCTGTGCCTACTTGGGGAAGAGGGGGGGATGACATAGTCAAAGTGAGATTGTTTCTCCTACTCTACCACTTTTATTCAAATCTGTCTAATACATAGGTATTCAAACTTACTCCCTCACTTTGGAGTTTCCACCAAGATGTCTTTGTCTGCGGACAGCTGCCAGTTGAGCTTTCTGTTGTGGGGAGTGAGGCTGGGGACCTCCTATTTGGCCATTGGCTGATGTCACTCTCCTACCTCTTTGAATTATAAAAATTATCTCATTTTAAATTGCTAGAAAGCATCTATCTTGTTCATTTTAAAAAATGTTACTTTAAACAAAATGACTCA
>NW_012140191.1:1941688-1943369 GCF_000956105.1 Propithecus coquereli
TAACCTATTCAACATATCAAATATTTGACATTTTTATGATTAAAAGATTTGAGATTTATTCTTTGAGCAATACTGAAATATACTGCATTCAATTATTAGCTACATTCACAAAACTGTGCAATGGATCTCAAAAAGAGTCAAACTTATTCCTCTAACTGAAGCTTTGTACTCTTTGAACATCATCTCCTTACTCTCCCTAACTCTTAGCCTCTGGCAACCACCATTCTACTCTCTGCTTCTATAAATTTAGTTATTATAGATTGTACATGTAAGTGAGAATATATAATATTTATCTTTCTGTGTTTGGCTTATTCACTTAGCATAATGTCATCCAATTACATCCATGTTGTCACAAATGACAGAATCTCTTTCTTTTTTAAAGCTGAATAGAATTCCATTGCATGTATACTATATTTTCTTTATCCATTTATCCATTGATAGACAATTAAGTTGATTCCATAACTTGACTATTGTGACTAGTGCTGCAATGTACATGTACATGTAGACATCTCTTTGACATACTAATTTACAATCTTTTGGGTAAATACCCAGAAAAGGGACTGGTGGATAATATGGTGTTTCTATTTTTATTTTTTTCTGAAATTTTCTTACAGTTTTCCATAAGAACTATACTAATTTCCATTCCCACCCATAATGTACAAAGGTTTCCTTTTCTCTACATATTCGCCAACATTTGGTATCTTTCGGTTTTTGGATAATAGCTATTCTAACAAGTATGAGGTGATATCTCATTGTCATTTTAATTTGCATCTTCCAAATGATTAGTGATGTCGAACATTTTTTCATTTGTCTGTTCGCCATATATATGTGTTCTTTTGAGAAATGTCTATTCATGTCCTTTGCTCATTTCTTAATCAGATTATTTGTTTCATTTCTATAGAGTTGTTTAAGTTCCTTATATATTTTGGATATTCTTCTCTTATCAGATGTGTGATTTAAAAATAGCTTCTCCCATTCCATAGACTTTTTATTTACTCTGTAAATTGTTCCTTTGTGAAGAAGGTTTTTATTTCAATTTAATCCCATTTGTCTATTTTTGTTTTTGTTGCCTACACTTTTGGGGGTCAAATCTAAAAATCATTACTCAGACTAATGTGTATGTTTTCCCTTTATGTTTTCTTCCAGTGGTTTTATAGCCTTAGGATTTATGTTGAAGCCTTTA
The DNA here is from genome assembly GCF_000956105.1 of Propithecus coquereli. NCBI lineage: Eukaryota > Metazoa > Chordata > Mammalia > Primates > Indriidae > Propithecus > Propithecus coquereli. The sequence goes on from NW_012140191.1 coordinate 1,942,872, forward strand.
ATCCATTTTGAGTTGATTTTTGTATATGATGTGAGATGAGGATCCAATTTAAAACTTTTGCATATAGCTATCCAGTTTTTCCAACACCATTTATTAAAAGACTGTCCTTTTCCCATTCTATTAATGCTCTCTTATAACTTTTGTCTAAAATCTATTGACCATAGATAAATTGGTTCATTTTTGTGCTCTCTATTCTGTTCCATTGGTCAATATGTCTATTTTTTTTCCAGTACTATACTGTTTTAATTGCTATTGCTTTGTAATATAGTTTTAAGTCAGATATTGAGACACCTCCAATTTTGTTCTTTTTGCTCATGATTGCCTTGGCTACTTGGAGTTTTTTGTGGTTTCATGTGAACTTTAGAATTCTTTTTATAACTATGAAAAATGATGTAATTTTGATAGGGATTGCATTGAATCTGTAGAGTGCTTTGGGTAGTATGGATTTTTAACAGTATTAATTCTTCCATTCCATGAACACAGAATGCCTTTGATTTT
>NW_012140191.1:1955039-1956505 GCF_000956105.1 Propithecus coquereli
TTAAAATACATTCACTTGATAATAATATATCTATAAAATTACAGAGAAAAGAGTTCATGTACTTGACGATAGATCAATGAAATTACGCCAGCTTAATAATGAAAGAAAAATAAAACATTGAAAAAAAATAACAAAATCTCAGAAATTGTGAGACAGTATTGAAAGATAAAGCATTTGTTCCAGAGAGGAAAGAGATTAGGTAGAAGCAATGACACAAGTAGCAATGAGCTCACCTAATACACTGATCTTGGTTTCTAAATACCATTTTCTATTAACGGTTGTCAGAAATTTTTAAGGAAAAAGCTGATTCTAGGTCAGGAAAATGGAAATTAATAAATGAACCTGAAACATCTTTTATTGTCTTCAGTAGCAAAACATTTAAAGAATCATGATGACAAATCAAAAGGACATAAAAGCCAGATTTAAGAGGGTCCCACTGAATAAATATGATATACATTGAACATCAAAAAAAATGATAATTAATGGAATATAATCAGTTGCATAGAATAGAAATCCATGAGCCTCCTAACATAAATAAATAGACAACTCTTTACAGCTTATCAAATATTCATAGTTATTTTCTTATAGGCACTATCTATTCCTTCATAATGGTGAAAATGGAATTTCTTACAATCAAATTGGATTGCTAAAATATATACTGCTGTGTTTTACATATACTATGAACTTAATAAATATCTGTGAAGTCTAGGAATGAAATATAATAAGAAAAGTAAATGATTTTGCATTTATTCAATGGTCTTATTTTCAACACAATATGCTATTATAAAGTTTTCAATAAATATTGAAAGGATTTATCCAAACTACATGTTTTTATCACCTTTTGAGTAACAGATTACCTAGTCAACCATATAAAAAATGATTCCTCTAAACAGCATCCTCTTCCTGATACTTTCCATCACAGAGTTCCCAAATATTTCACAAGGGAATCCCATACAGAGAAAGTGAGACATACACACTGCCAGAAATGGGACACCAGGGAGCTTGCTAGGATATTAATGCATGTGAGTTACAGTAAATTAAACTAAAGGAAGAGCTGTCACATAAGGCATTGTGCCTACTGATTGCATATGAACAATTCTGGATGAACTGCCAGCTATCACCTATTCACTGGGCATCAAACTAGGAAACAGTAATGTTTGCTTCTAGTTGCAGTGGCAATAAAGAACAAAGTCTGACTCCTTTTTTTTCTTTTGGAATTTTGATCCTTCTATATTCTCAAACACAGAATATGTATTTTTGCTGTTGATTATTTTCATTTTAAAAAGCAGGGCCCCCAGGTAATATCATAGTCTCATAATTCTGTTAACTTGGATACTTAAAAAAACACCTAGCACATTTTTCTTGTTTTAGCTTGCAATGATTTTTTAATCCTTTTTTTCCTAGTTCTCACATTTTTCAAATAATCATAATTTTTTCTCTCAATTAAAACTTATTGAAATTTAATA
>NW_012140191.1:1956555-1959248 GCF_000956105.1 Propithecus coquereli
TACTTTGACTTTACTTTAGCAAATTAGAAAATTAAAAATACTGAATATTTTGACACAGTAAAAATTTTCAAGCAAATAATTTGCATTACTTGCTTTCATACAAAATCTACTTTTATTACTATTAGTGCTTAACCAATGGTTGAGCAACATATTGCCACCATCATGCAATCTTCATAAGTTTAAAAAATGGGAACCTCTCTATTAACATGTTATCAAGTATTTTGTCCTCAAAAAATAACTCTTTTCCAAAAAAGTTAAGGAAAAAGAAATGAGCAATGGTAAATCATGGAATAACAAAAGGCATAATATATTAATATTAAGACAAAATTCAAGAAGAATATAGTGAACAGAAAGAAGATTACTATATTACTTTAGATCAGGTATAACAACAGTTAGGTACATTTATGCACTGATAACATAGCAATGAATTGTGTGAAGCAAAAAAAAAAAAGGAGAGACAGAAAATTGAAAATACAAAAAGAATTACTAAAAAATAGTTAGAATAGGAGGCTTAAGAACTCTTCATCCAAGAGAACAAGCACTAAAAATAAAAATGATAAGGATTTAATTAATAAAATTAAGTAGTATAAATATAATCATGTACATCATCAAATTATTCACCTCACAAGCATTATATATGACATTTCCCATATATTTAGAGATAGTATTTATTCTAATAATGACAGTTTCTGCTATCAAACTGAGCCTTTTTACAGATAACTATTATGAGCTCTGTACAAAATATAAAGAATAACTATCTAAAGACAACGAAGAGTGATCAATGCAGGCAGATAAAAGGGAAGCTTGACTCTTGAAAGAAGGACATTATACTTAGTAGGACTCACATTTACCCAGCTTTTCAGCTGATGTTATTCTCCAGTCCCTGTAATATAGACAGCTAAAGCTTACATAGATGTCACCACTCTTGGTCTTATGGAAAGAGAGGATAAAATTTAGGGCTCACTAAATGGATATAAAATGAAGGAAAAAAATCCATGGAAAGAGATAGTCTCAGAAGAAGAAGTCATAAAAGCTACATATGAACACCACCTACATCTTGTCTGACCTCTAATTTGCACATGCATGGATATTTTACGGTGAATTGCCATAGCTGGAAGGCTGAAACAACTGAGCAGAGATTCCAGCATTTTTCAAGTAGATGAGAACTGAGTTTGCATAAAGCTCAGTTAACTGCACAACAGATAAGAAATCGATACACTTCAACAGAAGATAACAAAATCAAGAGATTCTATAACATATTCTCTAATTTTTGAGTAATTAGTACTCAAAAATTACTACACATGTAAATAATATACATGAGAACTTCAGTAAAAAAGAGACCGATAGAAACAAACCTAGAGATGCCCGAGATGTAAAATTTAACAATGAATTTAGAGCAATTATTATAAGTCTGTTCTGTAACAACATGGATAAACCTGGAGAACATTACACTGAGTGAAATAAGCCAGACACAGAAAGACAAATACAGCATGATCTCATTTATATGTGGAATTTGAAACAATTAAATTCACAGAAGCAGAGAGTAGAATGGTAGTTGCCAGGGCCTGGGGTATAGAAGAAATGGGGAAATGTTGGTTGAAGTTGAGCAAACATTCGGGTACAAGATGAATAATTTCTGGGGATCTAATGTACAGCATGGGTAGTGATGGACATGTTAATTAATTTGATTTTAGTAATCATTACACAATGTATACATATATCAAACCAACACATGCACACCTTGAATATACACAATTTTTATTTGAAAACTATTCAACATTATATTGAGAAATACTATGATAAGGAAATTAATCAACATACACCTGAATAAACACAAGTCAAAGAAAAATTACAAGGAAAATATAAAAAAATATTTTGAAATAAATCATAATGAAATACACCACATCAAAATTTTAAAGATGAATAAAAATTGCTTATTAAATAACAAAAATAAGAACAGAACACTTCAAAATAAAAAAAATTCAAAAGAATTAACAAAACCCAAAGTTGGCTTTTTGAAAATATTTATAAAATTTATAAAAATCTTAGCAAGGGTCAGCAAAGAAAATTGAACTAAAAATTCTGAGGGAATTTCCATTTTCCCCATATTTCTGCTTTGAGTACAACCTTGGGTATGGAGTTATACAACAAGATGACAATGATGAAACATCTTGAGGGAAAAATTTATTTTTCTGATCAGAGAAAGCAGGAAAAGGAGAACTTATGGTACAAATACCAGAGGGAATCTCTGTTAACTTTTCTGCTTTTTTTTCACTTGCTGTTTTTCCCTGAAGGTGATCCCAAGAAGTTGAAAATTATTAGCAGTGGGAAACAAAGTTTCTGAGAGAAACCCTATTTTTCTAGCCAGAAAATCAAGAAAAGGGGCTCCCAAAAGCTGGAAAGTATGGAGAAAATCGCCATGAAATGATCTGGAGAAAAGGATGTCTTAATTCTGTATATTAACTGATATAACTCTTGAGCTTATCCCCAAACTGAACATGCATAAGATAAAACCAAGACAACACAGAACATGTCAAAAACTAACTATAAAATAAACTATAGTCCAAATCCCAAACCAACCTCTAAGAGGAACATGGGCAATATAGAGCTCAGTCACTACGAAAAGGCTATAAAACTAAACTGAAATTGGAACCATTGTCCACAGAAGGTGACAAACAAAAGTGTGGACTAAA
>NW_012140191.1:1963278-1965656 GCF_000956105.1 Propithecus coquereli
TTATTTTAATTTCTCTTGATTTGATATGAAAAACAAATATAAAGAAAGCATAAAATTCAAAATTACAGACATTAAGGACAAACTTGCTAATTACTATCATCACATTTAAAAAACTCATAAGCAAAATGGAACACACGTATTTAGAACTCAATAAAATAAAGCTCTTTGAATCAAATATTGTATAATGCAGCTAGTGATATTTAGAAAAAAATGTATATCTTAATTGTGTTTTTAAAAATATCAGGACTGATGATATAATCTTATGTCTAGAAAATCCCAAAGACTCCATCAAGAGACTCCTGGAATTGATAAATAAATTCAACAAAGTCTCAGATTATAAAATCAAGGTATACAAATCAGTAGCATTCCTATACACCAATTACACTCAAGCAGAGAGTCAAATTAAAGACTCGATATCATTCACAACAGCTACAAAGAAAATAAAATACCGAGGAACATATGTAACCAAATAGGTGAAAAATCTCTACAAAGAATACTACGAAACACTGAGGAAAGAAATCGCAGATGACACAAAAAAAGTGGAAAAACATATGCTCGTGGATCAATATTGTGAAAATATCCTTACTTCCCAAAGTCATTTACAGATTCAATACAATTCCTATCAAAATGCCAACTTTATTTTTCACAGATCTAGAAAAAATAATTCTACACTTTGTTTGGAACCAGAAAAGAGCCTGAATAGCCAAAGCAATCTTAAGCAAAAAGAAGAAATCTAGAAGCATCACATTACCAGACTGCCAACTATACTACAAGGCTATAGTAACCAAAACAGCATGCTATTGGCATAAAAATAGAGACATAGACCAGTGGAACATAATAGATAACCCAGATATAAAACCATACACAGACAGCCAACTGATCTCTGACAAAGCAGAAAACAATGTATTAATACACTGGAGAAAAGAAGCCCTCTTCAATAAATGGTGCTGGGAGAATTGGATAGCCACATGCAGAAGAATGAAATAGGACCCACATCTCTCACCACTCAGAAAAGTTAATTCAAGGATAAAAGAGTTAAATGTGAGACATGAAACCATCAGAACTCTAGAAGAAAATATTGGAAAAACTATTCTGGATATTGGTCTAGGCAAAGAATTTATGAAGAAGACCCTAATGGCACTCACAGCAACAGCAAAAATAAAAAATGGGACTTGATTAAATTAAAAAAGCTTCTACATAGCTAAGGAAATAATCAACAGAGTAAATAGACAACCTACAGAATAGGAGAAAATATTCGCAAGCTATACATCTGATAAAGGGCTAATAACCACAATTTACAAAGAATTCAAGCCAATCAGCAAGAAAAAAAACAAAGAGCCCCATAAAAAAAAATGGGCAAAAGACATGAACAGAGGCTTTCCAAAAGAAGATAGACAAACGGCCAATAAACATGAAAAACTACTCAACATCATTAATTAAAACCTCAATGATATATCACATCACCACAGTTAGAATATCTTTTATTAAAAAGTTCAAGAACAACAGATGCTGGCGTGGATGTAGAGAGAAAGGAATGCTTATACACTGTTGGTAGGACTATAAATTAGTACAACCTCTATGGAAAACAGTATGGAGATTCCTCAAAGAACTAAAAGTAGACCTACCCTTTGATCCAGGAATTCCACTACTGCATGTTTACCAAAGGGAAAGGTGTCATTTTATCAAAAAGACATCTGCATGCAAATGTTTATTGCTGCACGATTCACAACTGCAAAGATGTGGAACCAATCCAAGTGCCCATCAGTTCATGCACGGATTAACAAAATGTGGTACATACATACTATGGAATACTACTCATAAAGAAGAATGACTTAATGCCTTTTGCAACAATTTGGATAGGACTGGAGACCATTATCCTAAGTGAAGTATTTAAAGAATGGAAAAATAAACACTACATGCACTCCTACTAAATTGGAACTAACTGATGAGCACACATGTACAGTGGGAAATAAAACTCAAAGGAAATGAAGCAGGAGGGAGGGAGAGGGGATGGAAACCTACCTAATTGGTACGATGAACACTATCTGGATGATGGGCACACTTATAACCCTGACTCAAGCATAGTAAAATTGATACATGCAACCAAAAACATTTGTACCCCTATAATATTTTGAAATTTAAAAAGAAAGAAAGAAAAAAGTAAAAAAATCAGGAAAACCTGGAAACTGATAAATGAAGTCATCAATTCAAGGAGACAGAAAGCAAACCAGAGATCAAATACAAAAAAAGTAAAGAAAAAAAGACTAAAAATAATCAAATAGAGCAAACTATGAACAAATTAAGAAGAGAAACATATGTAGTAAGATTAATCAAGGAAAAAAAAATTAGAAGCAAATATAGAATTATAGCAGTTCTTT
>NW_012140191.1:1965706-1967681 GCF_000956105.1 Propithecus coquereli
TGCTTATCCAATGCCAGCTAAATCTAAGCCTCAGCTGATCTTTTTCTCTCTGGTAACTGACCTTTTCCAATTCAGTGGAAGAGAATGATTGGTTTCATCCACTAACTTTCAAGTCAGTGTTAAACCTTTGCCTTTTTATACCAAACACCTCATTTCATCAAATTCTGCTATAGTAAATACCATATTTAGAAAACAAAAGTAAATAGCTCAATGCATGTGCCATATGAAACCTTACAGGTTCTCAATGCCACATTTCCTGTTATCTTTTATTGAAATATCCTCATAGAACATAAGTATGGAATAATGGTAAGATCCTTGGATTTTACAAGCAGTTAAGGACCAAATTCCAAGGCTAAGCAAGTTAGGTAAAGCAACGTCCTTAGTATCAACAAATTAAGGAAGTAATATCACCACTGTGGGTTTTAGAGTTTTCTCACTACTAAAATGAGAATGTTAAATATGTAATCCCAACAGTTCATTATATATGTAAATCTGAAATATGTTCATTTAAGTAAAATGAAAATAAAGATTACAGAAATGAGAATAAAAGTCTATATACTGGATTTCCAGTTAAGATGGCCCTCTGAGTTCAGGTATTAACTTCCCCATCCTCCCTATCGTAGAGGACCCATATCTTAAGAATCTTCTTAAATTTACAGTGTGACTCATTTCCTATAACACACTGCCATATACAGGACTGAATATTCACTTGCCCTGTAAGTGGCAACAACCCATCTTTGGATACCTGCATATCTCAGCCAACCAGCTATACACCTGTAGTTTCCATCTCCATTAGCATTTCCAGACTTGGATGAAACAGTACTGAGAAGCATGGGGTATGACATTCTGAGCTACTCTACAAAGAATATTGAAGTCTTTAAGTATGGAGACTTGGAAACCTGTGGATGGAATGAACTTTAACTGCTAAGTTAAAGAGACAGAAGGAAGCCTGGAAGATAAATTCTCCTTTCTACTGTATTAATCTGCTAAGGCTGTTATAATAGAAATCACAGATTGGGTGGCTTAAATAACAGAAATTTATTTTGTCACAGTTCTGGAGGCTAGAAGGTCAAGACTGTGTGCATACATCCACGGTGTCTCTTCCTCTTCTTATAAGGACAAAAATCTTATCAAATTAAGGACCCACTTCTATGACCTTATTCAAACTTAATTACCTCTTTCAAAGCTCTGTCGTCAAATACAGTCACATTGGGGGTTGGGGTTCCAACATATGAATTTTGGGGGGACACAATTTAGTCCATAATACTTACTCTTTCTCATGGGCTATGCTAAAGTATGGTTGCTCCAAAGGGATCCTGTGTACTGAGCAGATATATCTATTGAGCCACCAGCTGTTTCTCTTTAAGGCTTGAAGCAACACCTATCTTAGTAACACATTAATTAGCATTAGATTGTACTTCTTACCTCAGTTTTCTTTTCTTTCCCCCTTTTCCTTTTAATTCTTTTCTCAGACTATGTTTTTTAGAGCATCCACCACAGCATTGATAGATAACTTATATATATACATCTTTCCCAGGACCTTCTAGAGCAAATAGAGAAAAATAGTTTATAACCTATAGAAGATTTGAACAACATAGTTAACACATTGTGATCCTTCTGCGTCAGAAGCAGAAAATGTATACTCTTTTCAAGCTAATATAAAACCCTTAAAAAGTTGAACATAAATTAGGCTGCATAGGAATTTTCAATTTAATTTTTTAAAAATTAGTATCACATAGACTCCATCATCTAACAATGATTAGATTGGAAATCAACAAGAAAATATACCAAATATGCTCTCAAATATAAGCTTCACAAAATCAGAGAATTTTGTCATTTTTTTCTCACTGATGTACTCCAATGGCCTATAACATTGGCAAATAATAAATATCTGACATTTTTTAAATTAATAAATAGTTATTGTTTTAAAACACAGTATCTAGGCCAGGTGTGGTGGCTCACGCCTGTAATCCTA
>NW_012140191.1:1970286-1974155 GCF_000956105.1 Propithecus coquereli
ATTATAGCAGTTCTTTAATATTTTTATTATTTTAATTAATGTATTCCTAGTGTAGAATAATATTTATCATTACTGAATGTCTCCTTTTATCCTTCTATTTTATTGTGATTGTTGATGCATTTAGTTTTGTTCATGCCATTATATTTTAAAATTTTATTTGCCTTCTTTTTGATGTTTTTTGAATAATAGACTTTACTTTTCAGGAGAGTTTTATATTAACAAAATTATTTAGAAGACAGTACAAAGAATTTCCACATACCTCCTTTAGCCATACATACAGTTCCCCTATTGCTAACCTCTTACATTTGTATGGTACATTTGTTATAATTAATGAACAAATATTGATATAGTATTATTACTAACAAAGGCCATACTTTATAGAGATTTATTTTGTTTTCACTTACTGTTCTCTTTCTGTTCCAGGATCTCAATCAGGATGCCACATTACATTTAGTTGTCATGTTTCCTTCCTCTTGACTGTGATATTTTCTCAGACTTTCCTTATTTGCATGGCTTTGGCAGTTATGAGGTGTACTAAATAGGTGTTTTGCAGAAAGCACTTTTATTGGAATTTATCTGTTTTTCTCATGATTAAACTGGTGTTACAGTTTTCTGGGGGGAAGACCACAAAGCTAAAGTGTAATAATTTTCATCATATCACATCAAGAGTATATGATATCAATACGATTTATCTACTTTTGGTATTCATCACTTTGATAAGGTGGAGTTGTTCAGGTTTTGCCACTATAAGGTTAATTTTTTCACCCAGTTTTTATATTATACTCTTTGGAAGGAAGTCACTATGTTAGAAAACCATACCTAAGAAGTGGGAAATTATTTTCTCCCTTTTTGAGAGTGTATTGTCCACCTAAGTTATTTGAAATTCTTTTCCCATGGGAAATTTGGCTGTCCTACCCTATTATTAACTTATTCAGTGACTTATTTATATCAGTATGAACTCATAAATACTTATTTTATGCTTTGGGTTGATAATCCAATACTACTTTACTTGTTTTGTTCCTCACATTATTCCAGCTTTGGCCATTGGGATCTCTTTTATTTGGCTCTTTGAGATATTCTCATTGTGGAATTGTGGGGTGGGAGGTAGTTTGTTTGGGGTTTTTATTAGTACTTTTTAGTACTTTTTATTTTTTGGTACTGTTTAATACAAGATGCTCCAGACTCATGTTGTATATTTCCTGTTCCAGTTCTATAATAAACCATTTTCCCAAAGATTTCTAGTTACTTTTATTAGAGAATGATATTATAATAAACCACAATCTTAGTGTTATATGCGCTTCTTGCTACTAAGGCATTATTTTTTTGGGTTCTCTCAGCTGGCAGAGCAAAGAAATGTATCTGAACATACTAACCCATGTATATATACATGTGTTAATTATGCTTTCCTTTTTTTTTTTTTTTTTTGTATTTCAGATGCTTTGGTATCTTGGGGCCTTCCTGACTCTGAGATACATAGATAATCATGTCATCTTTGAACATAGACTAGTTTTTAAAATAAGAAATAACATTGAACAATTCTATGCAGATAAGTTTGCAAACTTACATGTAATAGACATTTTTCTAGAAGAGTATAAATTGATAAAATTGACTCACAAGTAACTAGGAAATATAAATATTAATATTAATAAATTTAGTTGGTGATTTAAACTTCCTCACCAAAAAGACAATATACATGATGATCTTTATGGAAAAATTTTTAAGTTCTTTAAGGAGTAGAGAATCCTTAGCTATTTCACATTTTTTTTTTTTTTTTTAGAAAGTAAAGAAGGAAGAAAAATTCCCCAGTAGAAATCTAGGCAAAAAAGAAAGGAACTTCTTACCATTATAAAGTTTGTTTAACAGAAAGCCATGCAACCATACTAGAGAATAATAAAACTTGGAAACACTCCTACTGAAGTCAGAAGCAAGACAATAATGCCACATATCACCACTTACATAGAGTGTTTTACTAGTGCTCCTATCTATCTAATAAAATAAGGGCAATAAATATAAAATAAACACCTTGTTTCTTTTATTCTTTTGACACAGATTCTTAATATTATGTAAAGTAAAACTTCTACCAGGAAATATTTTTGTTCTTGAAGTAATATTTTTATAATATTATGACTTTTTTAACCTATCTAGACAGTTAAGCTTCTTCGAAAAATCAACACGTCATGTATATTATGAACGTAGAGTTTGTTCTAATTGTTGAAAATGCCTCTTATGTTAGATCTACCACACTCCAAAACTTATTTAAAACAGCTAAAACTACGAATAGATATTTTAAAATTGGTTTTCATGAAAGCACTGTATGCTTCAGTATTTCTACGTATTTACTATTGTTAAATATTGACATTAATTTTTACATGTATTTGTCATTTCAGATAGCTCTTCTTAATTCAGATTTCCCAATTAAGATAGACTGATATGTTAATAGGCTATGTTGTTATCAGTTTGATAAATTTATTATATTAAAACTTTCTAAATTTATTCTGAATCTATTCATTTTGTTTTCTTTCTTTCCACATATTCCTCATGTTTCTCAATATAAAATTGCTAGTGTTTTCTTATTGTGACATTAATTTTGGTTCCAATGTTCTTCTTGATGTTCTTATTGCAAAGCAAACTTAAAAATTCAGAATTTTAACCTTAAATTTTTATTCAAATTTAATAGCATCCATCATAAAGAAAAATTTTATAAAGAAGGACAAAAATTCATTTTATTTATGTTTAAAATTTGTATCAAAAATTATAGATTTTTTTGCAAAAATTTTTTTAATTTTTATGCTTCTCAGTTACTTGTTTTTCTTTTTTGATTAAATGCTAGTCTTCTTTGTAGAGAATAGTAGAAGCTTGATATTTGAAATGTTTAAATCCAAGGTCTTTCCAGTTTTGTAGTTGAATTTATTCATTTTTGCTTAGAAGAATCTCTTCACCAGCCTATCCCTATGAATCCCTTGAACTTCCAATTAATAGAAAAATTACACATATTAGCTTTCTATTGGTGTCTGAAAAATTACCACAAATTCATTGGCTTAAAACAACATCCATTTATGATCTTACAGTTTTGTGAATCAAACATTCAGGATGACATGGCTGGGTTCTGTGCTCAGGGTCTCATAAGGCTAAAATCAGGGTGTCAATCATCTGTGTTCTCATCTGGAACTGAGTGTTCTCTTCCAAGCTTATGCCTGTTATTGGCAGAATTCAATTACTTACGGTTGTAGGATAAAGTCCCTATTTTCTTGCTGGCTGCCAGCCAGGAACTGTTCTCAACAGTTCCCAGCAGGAGGCAACTCTTGGGACTCCTCCATCTCAGAAAGACAGAACCCTTGTCACATCAAATCCTTTGCCTGCTTTGAAACTCTCTTTCTTTTCTACTCACAGCCAGTGAAAACTCTCTCCTTGTAAAGAGTTCATGTGATCAAGTCAGGTCTACTCGAATAATTTCTTTATTTTAATGTCAGCAGATTAATTACCTCACTTATACCTGCAAAATTCCTTTCACTATATAACATAATCATTATAGCAGTACCAGCGGGTGGAGACCATGGTTGCCATATTAAAATTCTTCCTACCACACTACTCATACCAGTGTCAACCATGTTAGATTGATAATTAGCAAAAGCGCAATGTTCATCATTGTTTTCACTAAAATATTTTAGTTGTAGCAATAATGAATTCATGAATGAGCTCACGACATAGTCATTTACTTACAAGAGCCCTGTAACTTAACTCTGATGTCGCTCACCTAACATCCCATCACGTGTAAATGGATTTCAAAAGGCATTATCGATGATCATCACCATCATCATATTATTAAACTTCCCTAGGTGTAACAGTTGATAAAATGATGATTTCATCTC
>NW_012140191.1:1975895-1977689 GCF_000956105.1 Propithecus coquereli
CGATTAATTTCTTTCTATTTTTTAGTAGAGACGGGGTCTCGCTCTTACTCAGGCTGGTTTCGAACTCCTGAGCTCAAACAATCCGCTGGCCTCGGCCTCCCAGAGAGCTAGGATTACAGGCGTGAGCCACCGCTCCCGGCAAGATTTCATATTTTTTAAACAAATCTAGATTTTTTTGCTTTATCCTGAAAATTGGTAGGTCCAGCCATAAAGCACCCACATTCATATACACCACCCTCCACTGAAGGTGCTCTAGGTTAGCCGTAGCAAACACACTAATTTAGCGCAATATACTACCAGGTTCTTGTGCTTATTTGCATTATCTCCGTGGATCCTACGGGAATTTGAGTTTTCTATTTGTCTCCTATCTAATGTTGTTTGTCATGATGTGTTCCAGATATACTAGTCTCTGCGGATGTTCTAAGGAAAAACAAATTATTTTAGGCTATTAAATTAAAAAAAAAAAACTTGACTAAGCTAGTTCACCCAATCTTTTTCAAACACTGTTGGCTGAAGAGCCCTTTAAATATACCTAACAGACATGTAAGGATATGCAAGGAACTGACAACCTACGGTACGTATTATATATTTATATCAGTAATTTAAATGTTCTCACCCCTCACCCACTGAATTATAGTCCCGTCTATGAATAATAATATGTCTTTCTCTCTTTTTATTAATATATTCTCCAAAATACGAAACTGTCTGTGAAATACCTTTCACCACAAAGGTTTTTAGTACTCATCATATGCGATAATAACGATATGTGAGACTGGCCAGGGGGTGGGTCGGGGAGGAAGTCCTGTATAAGAATAGGGTTATTTTGTACTTGAAATGGAGAAGCTGTATCTTCATTTCCAGAGACACCTGGAAGTCTGGTATTGATCCTTGGTGGAAAAAAAATGAGGTAGAGATATACAAGCTAGTGATTTATAATATCCATTTTAAAGCTTGAAACTCCCTAGAGAGATCCTCTACTAGCTTGTCTACATTTTGGGGAAATGTGCAAATGTTTTATACTTGGTTTAAGTGGTTATTCAGCCTGTCTTTAGTTGTGTGATCCGTGGGACAAAAAGACTGTTCTGCCATTGTATGTGTGCTCCCTTGAAACTGAGCTACCTTGCACAGATGCTGGCGTTTCATAATCTGAATTGGAAGCAAATCCTGTGAGGCTGAGAAGGATCTTGAAGGACTGCACCTGAAGTTTCAGACCTCTCTGTGATTGCCTGCTCTTTCTTTCTCCCGGGGTGTGTACATTTTACTTTTCTTAAAGCCTATGGAGTCTTGTGGGTCCTTTCAATTAACTGGCCCAGTGTAATGGATGCAGGTCCAGTTATAACATGTAAGACGTCGTTCTATTTTTTGTAGATACATAAAAAAGGAAAGTAACTCTATCTCATTTTACAGATAGAGAAGCTAAACCAGAGAAGTTACATGGCTTGTTCAATATCCTACAGCAAATTCCAAATTGCTGCTTTATTTAAAAAATCGTATAGAGGAATTTTCATTGAGTTAAGAATCATAAGAATTGAGTTTTCATTTCAGCTCTGCTATAAGCAAGCAATACCACCAGAGACAAATTGTTTAATCATCATATTCCTCATATGGTAAATTGAAGTAATAAATTGGCTGTGTCTGTCTCAGTGTGATTGAGAAAAATAGGAAGGTTTTCACAATAGACAGGCAGCTGTCTCTCTTTATAGATGACAGATGGGAGAAATTGTTCAGAATCACATGATGAAAACTCAAGACTTTACAGGATAAAGTATATAACTCCTAATGAGAAGAATGAAT
>NW_012140191.1:1981135-1982260 GCF_000956105.1 Propithecus coquereli
AGTTGATAAAATGATGATTTCATCTCACCTTCTAAAAAAAAAAAAAAATCTTCCTGTGAAGTGAAACCACCTACTTATTTACTTCAGTTGCTTAAAAGAGCATATCTAGGTATAAAACGTAAGTATAAATGTTTGTCTAACGATCATGCTAATTTAAAAATGAAAGAATAAAAGAAGTAAGCAACTTGCCAATGGGGTAATACACCAAGTAGAACTGATGCATTTTAGAACCATGTCTTCAGACTGATCAAGGGCATCAAATTACTTAAGGTATATGTCCACTGCGGGATGATCAGAAAAAGAGGTTACACATACCTGCAAAAACTGGACATAAAAGTATAAGAAAGATTCTTTCTAACGTTTTTAATGCTGACCTTCGTAGGAATCAGGCCTCTTGGGAAATATGGCACTTTAGTGTGAATGCTTTAGGTGCAGAGTTCTGTGAGCTGGGCAGGCAATATGAAATACGATGAGGTTTACTTTTAGCTAGAGCTCTACTGAGACTTAGAATGAGTCTGAAACGAGGTTTCCAATGGTGAAAGATAGATGTCTAATTTACTGTTCTACTTAATCCTGAACTTTTTCCGTAAGTCATTATCCCCCATTCTTCTTTATTAAGACAGTGCAAGGATGAAAGACAAATTAGTGAAACCATGATCTAAGAACTTGTTTGCAGTACCACTGATCATACAATTTTTTAATTCAAATGACTTTCATGTCTAAAATCTAGAACTTAAAAGTAATTCTTGATTTTTGAGGCTTTTCAAAATTATTTGCATAGTTACAAATAACTTGAATTTATTCTTATAAACATACAAAAAGTAAATATTTTATGAATATTTACCAAGGGCAGGTCATGTTTTCCCTATTATGAAGAAATTTTTGTAATTATTAAAGTCTCCTTTTTCCTAATACAACTTTTGTCATTGCCTTCTCCTTCAGTGTTCAAAATAGGCAGTGGCTTTCAAAAGAAGCTAAATCAAATTTTCTCATTTTCTTAAAGGCTAATGAAAGGCATTGTCAAATAGAAATAATCAGATGAGCTATGACAATTTAATCTAAGAAAAAAATGTTAGTTTCTCAATAGATACACACCAAGAACTGTTTGCAGGCAAGTCTACAAAA
>NW_012140191.1:1993666-1995258 GCF_000956105.1 Propithecus coquereli
TGAAGGACATTTAGGTTATTTCATATTTTAAAAAT
Organism: Propithecus coquereli; assembly: GCF_000956105.1. NCBI lineage: Eukaryota > Metazoa > Chordata > Mammalia > Primates > Indriidae > Propithecus > Propithecus coquereli. The sequence continues at coordinate 1,993,702 of NW_012140191.1, forward strand.
GTATTATAAACAACATTGATGAACATCTTTATAGATAAACATCCCTTTGCACCTGTGATTTTTGCCTTGGCATAGTTTTCTATATGGAAGCAATAAAGAAAAGTATATATTAAATGTTTTAGAGAAAACCTGACACTACACCTGCCTTGCATATTTAGAAAGGTGTATTGTTTATACCAAATAAATTGGTTCATTGAGGGAGAAATTTCTCTGGCAGATTCTATGTGGATAAAAGACAAAGTTTTTGATTAAGAAGGCAGAGGGAGAACAGAGGGCTGAGGCTGAAACCTGCATTAAAAAATTTTGTACCTAATAGTTGAGAGACAGAGAAAGAGATCCTGAGAAGAAAGTGGAGGAAATGGATGGAGGGAATATGGAAAGGGGAACTTTTATCTAGAAGAGAAGAAAAGGAGGGAGAAAAGTCAAGCACCATAGTAAGGAAAAGATCAGGTAGAAATTCCATATGGTGGAAATGCAAGAGGGGTATCTCTATGTAGGAGTTTGTATGGATGTACAATATGTACAGTCTGTACATATCTTTCTGACTCCTGTTAACTGTGGGATAAAATCTATGGTTTTTTTGTGAAAACATATTTTGGGAATTTCCAATTTTTATGGCATCTTCTAATAGACTACACTTAATCGTTGCATGGTATCCCATTATGGACTTTTTACAATGTATTTAACCAAAATATTGTTTGATCAAAGACATACAAATTTAGCTAATGTAAATTATGCCATGGTGAGCATTTTCATAAATGAATGTTGTCACATATCTTGATTATTCATAAAAGGAATTACTGAAACGTATGTTGCAAGTGTTTTCCTTAATTGAGGTTAGTCAATGAGATACTGGATATTTTTAAGACCCTTTAGTTTATATTAATACTTTCAAATTTTCCTGTGGCCTAGAAAAGCTGAATTATTTTACACTTCATCTGGATGCATGAGTTTGCCTTCCAACGTACTTAAACTTGACTAAATAGTAGATGTTTTTTTCTCCTAAACTTACATTGTGAAGTGAAAATCATGTCTCAATGTAAATTTGAGTACATTCTTTTGACTATTAGTGCATGTTTATAGACCATCTCTATGGTTATATTTTTTCTTTTATGAATTACTTGCACACAGAAAAATGTTTTCTTCTGTTGGTGGTAAAATAAAAGCTTTTCAAACATTAAGCTTATTAATAATTTATGTATAAGTTGTGTTTCATCATCTCCCAACATTATCATTTTTCTTTTCATTTAGGTATGGACATACACTTCCTTTTTTATGTTTATGCCATTTAAACTACTAACATTTTTGCTTATGCTTTTTAACTCTCTCTCCTTGTATATTCAAAAAGGTTGTTTATTCTACATAAGAGACACTTTCATCTTCCTAATGTTGCCTAATGATTCCTCCTAATGATGTTATTATTTAATTTTAATTTTATTAATATATCTTTAATACATCCTGGACTTATTTGAATAAAAGATGTGGTATGACAATGTAACTGTACTATTTTCTAAATCTCTAAATTGATTGTCCAAATAATGTTAATTTAAAAAGCTG
>NW_012140191.1:1995308-1997461 GCF_000956105.1 Propithecus coquereli
AAAAGAAACATAATCTGAAGTGAAAAAAGGATTCAGAAGCAGATATTATCACAGAAATGAGGACCATTGAGCTATTGAAAGTAACTTATTAATTTTGAAGTAATTAATATTGTTTTCAATAGCATGAGAGATAGAAGTGAATTAACTGAACAATACAAATGAAAACCACAAGTGAACAATACAAAGAACATTTTATATGTATATGCATGTATAAAATATGTATGTACGTATCTCTTTCTATATATGCAGAAATAGTGGAGAGAGAGAGAAGAGACAAAGAGAGAGAACAGAAGAAAATTAAGGCAATTCTCATTCTCCTGGATGAATTCAAAAGAAAATATATTTATTTTACAGAGTTCTTGCTATAAAAACAAGTATGTAAGAAGCAGGAATGTTGTGTGCTAACTGATGAAAAAAAGTCAACTATTGGTACAAATCAACCCTTGAGAAGGGAATTTCCCAAGTTTGACTTATAAAAAAGTTTTTGAACAAACAATTCATGATTTTATTTTTAAAACTATATAAATAGCACCTAATGTTAAACAAGTACAAAGAGCTGATACTATTTTATTCCTACATTAATAGTAAAAGAGAGGGTAGCAAATGAGAGGTTATTAAATGTTGAAGTAGGATATAATGTCACAACTGAAAAACCAACACAGACCTAGAAATGGAATCATCATGGGGTTCTAATTAATCGCCTTCTACTTGAGGTACAAATAAATATATGTATAGAATTATTTTATAGTACGTTAAATTAAATTAAATACACTGTGGTTCATAGTAAACTGTTTAAAAGGTGAATTATATATTTAGAATATTTTTGTTTTTATTATAACCAGTGTTGCAAAGAACATTTGTGAAAGCATATTTGCCTACTTGCCAGTTGCCTTAGGGTAAAATATTAATGTAAAGAATTATACTGCCTGGTTAAAGTTAAATATTTAATACAACTGGCAGAAAGATTGGCAAAAAAAGGATAGTTAAAAACATGATGTTGCCTTGTTCAGTATAGCAACATGATACAGAAATCTAAATTTAACACAGACCACTTTTCATTTTCTTCAGAGAAGGATTAAGCTCTCTTAACAGGTTGTCGACAAGTCCTGAGACACTCAGCCTTTTGAGCTTACTTTGCTTTTATGTGGGAAGCCCAAATTTGAAAATTTCCACTAGATTTTACGACATTCCGTTACACTCTTTCTAATTTAGTCATCTTGCCTTACAATGCCTTACAATGAGCCACTACATCCCTCGGGGAAATGTAAAATTTAAAGAGACATTAAACTCAAATAACTTCCCTGCCTATCAGAGAAATGACAGGGAAATACTGTTACACATCATGTCATTTTATGACACTTGTGATTAAGAACATATATATGTTGAATGCTAAAGAACTAACAATATATACATATTCTCAAATTTTTAGAAGGAGAAAGAAGGTAGCTAAATTACATGGTAAAAATAAAGTTGTAGGTGGTATCAACTTTAAAAAGCTGTGCTTCAAATGTTGATAGGAGAAACTCCTCAAATTCTAGAATGTACTTTACATGGAATAATTTTATGATTGTGAATAAGATACCAGAATATCCCTCAGTAGACTATTTCAACCAAAAGGGACCAGTTTATAAATCACGCAGTACTGGTTCAAACACTGGACGTTACAGGCAGCAGAGGATAAAGGGGAGACAAAAAAAAAAAAAAGACTTTATTTTTTTGGATACCACTCTGAGAGAGAAAATTAAAATGTTTGAAACATTTTTTGGTACATATCTACCTATTCTTCACCACTATTCATTTCACAGTATCATTTTCTTTATGTTCTCAAGTAGCCAGTGTGCTCACTTTGCCCTAAGTCACTTCCCAAATCAAATCTTCACTCCTGTCCCTTGTGATCCGAAACTGCCCACCTCACCCTTCCTTCAAATTTGGAAACTACTTCTCTCAGAACAGCTGGCCTCAGTTATATACTAGATATAAGTTAATCTTATCAAACTAATTTAATGTTTAGCAAACTTGACCAATGATAATAATTATCTGGGTTGCATATTAAATACTAGAAACTCCCAGATCTCATCCCAAACCAGTTGATTGATCTGTTTGCATTAACCCCTTGCCAACCAGTGTATGTGTGTATGCTGTGTTTATGTGCA
>NW_012140191.1:2000846-2003796 GCF_000956105.1 Propithecus coquereli
ATTAATTTTGTAAGCTGAGTCTTTACTGAATTTATTTATCAATTCTAGGAGTCTTCTGGATGAATATTTAGGGTTTTCTAGATATAAGATCATATTTTTGGCAAATAGGGATAGTTTAATCTCCTATTTCCTAATTTGGATGCCCTTTATTCTTTTCTCTTGCCTGACTGCTCTGGCTATGACTTCCAATACTGTGTTAAATAGAAGTGGTGGCAGTGAGCATCCTTGTCTTATTCTAGTTCTTAAGTGAAACGCGTTCAACCTTTCCCCATATCTATGATGTTGGTCATGGGTTTGTTATATATGGCTTTTATTATTTTGAGGTATGTTCCTTGTCTGCCTAGTTTGTTGCAGATTTTTATCATGAAGTGGTGCTGGATTTTATCAAATGCTTTTTCTGCATCTATTGAGATAATTATATAGTATTGTTTTTAATTCTGTTTATGTGGTCAATCATATGTATTGATTTGAATATGTTGAACCATCCTTACATCCCTGGGATGAAATCCACTTGAATGTGGTGAATTATCTTTTTGATGCACTTTATTTTGATGCCCTTTATTCTTTTCTCTTGCCTGACTGCTCTGGCTATGACTTCCAATACTGTGTTTAATACTAGTGGTGGCGGTGAGCATCCTTGTCTTATTCTAGTTCTTAGGTGAAATGCTTTCAACCTTTCCCCATATCTATGATGTTGGCCAGTTTACTAGTATTTTGTGGATTTTACATCTATGTTCATGAGAGATATTGGACTGTAGTTTTCTTTTTTTGTGTGTGTCCTTCTTGGGCTTTGGGATCAGGTTGGTACTGGCTTCATAGAATGAGGAAGGATTTCCTCCTTCTTGATGTCGTGGACCAAATTAAGTAGGATAGGTTCCATTTCTTCTTTGTAGGTCTGGTGGAATTCAGCTGCAAATCTCTCTGGTCCAGGGCTTTTCTTGTTGTTGGGAGATATTTTTTAATTACTTTTTCAATATTACTACTTATTATTCATCTATCAGGCTTTCTATTTCTTCCTGATTGAAATTTGTGAGGTTGCGTATTTTCAAAAATGTATCCATTTTCTCTAGTTTTTCTACTTTGTGTGCATAAAGGTTTTCATAGTAGTCATGGATTATATTTTGTGTTTCTGTGATGTCATTTGTAATATCTCCTTTTCATTTCTGATTGAGCTTATTTGAGTCCTTTCTATTCTATTTCTGATTTAGTTAGTGGTTTATTAACTTCGTTTATGTTTTCAAAAAAACAACCTTTTTTTCCCTTGGTAATTTGTATTATTTTGTTTTCATTTTATTTAGTTTTACTGTGATCTTTGTTTTTTTCTTTTCTTCTGCTAGCTTTGAGTTTGGCTTGTTCTTCTTTTCCTAGTTCCTTCAGGTGTGAAATTAGGCCGTTAATTTGTAATCTTTCTGTCTTTTTGATATAGGCATTTCAGGCTATAAACTTCCCTCTTAACACTGATTTTTTTGTATCCCAGAGGTTTTGGAACATTGTGTCATCTGTCAATTTGAAAAATTGTTTTTATTTCCATGTTGATTTCATCATTAAGCCAAGGATAATGCAGTAGCAGGCTATTTAATTTCCACATGTTAGTGTAGTTTTGATAATTCCTCTTGGAATTGATTTCTATTGTGGTCTGAGAAGATACATGATCTAATATTTCAGTTTTTCTGAATTTGCTGAGATTTGTTTTGTGACCTAACATATGATCTACCTTGGAAAATGTCCCATGTGCTGATGAAAAGAATGTATATTCTTCAATTTTTGGATAGAATATTTTGTAAATGTCTGCTATATCCATTTGTTCTAGACTCTTGTTTAAATCTACTGTCTTTGTTGAATTTCTGCCTCAATGATCTGTCCAATTCTGTCAGTGGAGTGTTGAAGTCCTGGGCTATTATGATGTTACTGTTTATTTTCTTGCTTAGATCTAATAGAATTTGCTTTATGAATCTGGGAATTCCTGCATTAGGTGCATATATATTCAGGATTGTTATACCTTCTTGTTGAATTGCTCCCTTCATCATTATATAATGATTATCTATGTCTTTTTTTCCATTATTGATTGAAAACCTATTTTATCTGATATGAGAATAGGTACTCCTGCTCACTTTTGGTTTCCATTTGCATGGAATAATTCTTTCCCACCCATTTCTTTGAGTCTATGAGAATCTTTGCAAGTTAAATGGGTTTCTTGGAGACAGCATATATTTGGGTTGTGTTCTTTTTCTCCATTCAGCCAATCTATATCTTTTAAGTGGAGCAGTAAGACTATTTATGATCAATGTTAGTATTGATATGTGAGATACGTTCTGTTCATCATGTTGATTGTTACATAGTTGCTTTGCTTTCTCCCTTATGTTACTGCTTTATAAGACCTGTGAGTTTTAACTTTGGGATATTTTTACACTGCTGGATATCAATTGTTCTGTTTCACATATAATAAAAGTATAGATATAATCAAAAGTTAACCAGCCATTTTTCCCTAACTTCCCTACTGCTTTAACTGCTTACTGCTTAAGTGGAACGTATCCTCCTTGACAGGGGCAAGATTTATGACTTCCTCAACCACTCTTATAGATAGCATTGTTATTGTAAATCCCAAGACTAGTCTTTGAGATATCGTCCAGACTCTGCATTTAAGGGGACCCAGTGAGATCAACTGCACCTGTGGACATATGTAGAAACTGATTCAATAAGCCTTGAGACACTCTACCTAGGAAATGTCCAAGGTGAAAAGACAATTTCTGATTCCAAACACTATGAGTTCATCCCTGGCCAATCAGCAGACCCAATTCCCTTGCCCTTGGTTTTCCAAACCACCTTTAAAAAACTTAGCCCCCAAATTTTGGGGGAGATTGATTTGAGAAATTACTCCCATCTCCTTTTCTGGTGCCTTGAGAAATTAAACTCTCTCCACTGCAATACCTGCTGTCTCAGTATATTGGCC
>NW_012140191.1:2004791-2006022 GCF_000956105.1 Propithecus coquereli
TGGAGAACTAATGTGATTCTTTAGTGCCATCAAAACACCCTGTTTTTTCATGTTGCCAGAGTTCTTATGCTATTTCTCATCTGAAACCTCTTCTCTCAGCTCAAGACAGATAGCATTTCAATATACCTGTTCTCCTTTTCTGGGAACTCTGATGCTCAGTGAAGAGAGAGAGAGGTCCCTGGATGAGGCACTTGAGATCTACTCTGAAAGATTGACCAGGCAGAAGAGGGGCAGGTGCACTATGAGCCTTTAACACTGCTACTGTCCTGTGTCTCCCTGTTCTCCTGTGGTTGTCACAGGCAGTAAGCATGCACGGCACAAGCACTCACACCACCCAGGTCTATCTGCAATGAGGGCTCAACGCATGGCATTGAGTGTTTCCCTGTCCAGGTTCATTGGCAGCAGTGGGGGGTCAGTGGGTAATGACAAAAGCATTTTCCCTGCTCAGGACCATCACTGGTGGTGTTATTCAGATGACAGTGGCAGCTTTTTCACCACTGAAACAGCAGAGGTCAGCACCCAGAGCCCATGGGTACTCTCTCCAACTGGATCCTGTGGCAACTGTGGCTGGATGGGGCAGCCCATTCAGTGAGAGTGGCAGTGAGAGTGGACATCAGTTCATGCAGTGGTGGTGGGGGCACATAGCATCCACTCAGGAGGTGTGTGAGAGTGCCTGGCCTTCTTGCTCCCTCCTTGGCCTGGCAGGGAATGTTGGGGAGGCAGCAACAACAGATATGATCCCCAGATAGATGCAGCACTCTGAGGCTAGGACCTCAACTTGGCACCATTTGCAATATCCAGGGCTTGTAAACAAGCAGGACCCCACTGTATCTTCCCTCTGGAGCAATGGCATTGCACAGTCACTAGTCAGCTCTCCATGTCGTTTTGGAGGCCTACTGTGGTGGAGGGGCCCCCTCTCAGCTCCAATTGCAATGTCTATGGGGCAAATGTGGAGCCCCAAGGCTCTTTCCAATGTTCCCTCCCCATATGCATGTGCCTTCCCCGGGTACTTCTGATCTTACTGAGTGGGTCACCCCATTTCCCTCTCCTTCATTTTGGGAACCTCCCCTCATCGTTCTGTTGATTCCCAATGCTATCTCATAGATGATTATCCAAAGATGAATATCTGCTCACCACTTTTGATCCTTTCCATGAGAGCAGCATGTGCAAGCTGCTCATAGTACACTATCTTGGCTCCTATCATGCATAATATCTTTTCATTGTGTTTACA
>NW_012140191.1:2017202-2018294 GCF_000956105.1 Propithecus coquereli
TTTACAATGCAGTTGACAAAGCCAGTCACTTCACTTTAAATAATGTGGCAGGCTGCAAAACCATAGTAATTACTAGAATTTCATTTTCATTAACTAATAAACCAAGGAAAACAATTTAAGTATCTGAATGTCATTTTTCAAATGAAAATAAACTGTAAACATTTGAATAACATCACAGCAGGGATAATATACCTAAGGAAATCTATTGAAATATGCTGGTGGATTCATCCTCTTCTATCACATTAAAACTGCAATTGACTGTAAACCTCCTACCACTCTCCACTGAGACTTTAATTGTAAAGATTCCTGTTACATATCATATTAGAATTTAGTTAAAATTGTAGAACACATTATTTCCAATCAGACAGCCAACCATCACTCACAAAGATTTTTAAAAAGGTGATTAATAATTCATCTCAGATAAGGAAAAGATCTATATTTATACCATCTTCTCAGCCACCATAAACTACCTGACAATTGTTCAGTAATGATGCCCAGTAAATTCTTTAAAATGGTAATTTGTCATTCTGTCACTTCATTTGTGACCTAAAATTCCTCACTTGAGGCATCATCAAATAAATTAATCACTTTCCAGGATCCATTTCTCTGTTCTGCACGTTATTATGCCCGGGCTCTCTTGTGTTTCTCTTCATTTACATATATTTAATGGCTGAGCCGTGGTTCACGATGGCACATAACGCACACATCTCATTACAGGTGAAATATTCTAACTGCCACTATCACTGGGAAAGAAAATAACTCTCCCAATTTAATTTTCCTGATGTAACAAAACCATGATTCTTCACTATGAAATGTTGATGCCATCCATCAGTCACAATCAATAAAATCATCATAGAAGTACGCCTTCTTCAGCATCTTTCCTTCATACCAGTATTATTTGAGGAAGGTAATTAAACTCATAATATGTAATGAATGTAAATGAAGTAAAAATCCTCATGTTAGCTCTCTAACTATGCTTATTTTACAGCTTTGATTTAAAATATTTCTCCCCAACTTATAAATACATATGGCCCAAATAGAGAGATATTAGCTACAAAGACAATATTCATCAACAAACAGAATTAAATTTTA
>NW_012140191.1:2018344-2019609 GCF_000956105.1 Propithecus coquereli
GTATATCTAATTGAAATTTCTTGAATGAAGCCTATTTGATTACAGCTAAATTAATGCGGCTCCCCCAACATGAAAACGTTCCCCACTCCCTCAGCAAGTATTGATATATGAATTTTTTATTCATTTTAAGTATTGTATAATTTCATTTTAGACAGTAAACATTTGGGATGTTCTTTTAAAGATCATTTTTATTTTTCCTAAAATGTATCCTTTAAATTGTTTAACTTGAGTTTCAAAATTATTAGACTTTTTTTAAAGCAGGAAGAAGAGGGAATACACAATCGTAACAGAGATTGAGAATCCCAGAGGAACAGCGTACTTGTAAGAGCATGATTCAAAATTGGATATTGTGACTTTGGAATATCAGAATCTTGGACAGACAGAAAGGTAAAGTAGACAGATGGAACTCAGAGAGAAGTATGGACCAAATATATAAATTTTAGAATTGTTCACAGAGAATGATTTAAAAGCCTCAGGAATTGAGGTGATTCTCTAGCGAGAGAAAGAGCGAATAAACAAAGCATAAGAGGGCCCAGGGCCAAGGGCTAAGGAACCCCAGTTTCTAGAAGCCAAGACATTTCAAGTGATAAAGTGGAGGCAGCTTAGCTGATAAGGTAGAGAAGCTTAGTTGCTAAGGAGAATAGAGAAATAGTTTGGTAATTGGAAGGAGACATTTCCTCAAAATTTTTGTTTTCTTTTATTGTTCAAGGAGGAAAATATGAGCATCTTTGAAGACTGATAAAAAGAAACCTTGGAGAAAGAGAGTGGCTGAAGACATGAAAGAGACAAGGAAAAATCTAGGCAAGTAAAACTACAAGAAAGCCTAAAATAAAAAGCCTGACGAAACTGGATATTGTCAAGGAGGTGCAACAACCAGAATTTTCATTTATTGTTGGACATATTAATATGATTTTTTTTCTTTTGGATAAATATCTATGAGTGAAATTGATGATAATAGAGTAGATGTATGATTGTTTTTATAAGACACTGACCTTTCTACTAAATCATTGTATTTAAAATTTACTTCAAGAGAAAAAAATGGTAAAAAAATATTAACCTCTAGTTGATAGGCATGCTGAGTTACTTAGGGGAAGTGTAATGTCTGCAATTTACTTGGAAATACATTAAGAATAATATAGTTGGATTTATGGGTGGATAGTTAGAGATGTGATAAAAATGCTTATAGTAAAATATCAATGGTAGAATCTGGGTGGTGGCTACATGATGTTCACTTTCTATGTGTTTGACATTTTTTGTAATAAAAT
>NW_012140191.1:2031992-2038558 GCF_000956105.1 Propithecus coquereli
CAGATCTACCATTTGATCTAACAATCTCAATACTGAATATCTACTCAATGGAAAAGAAATCGTTATATCAAAAAAGACACCTGCAATCATATGTTTATTGTGCAATTCACAATCGCAAAGATATGCAATCAACCTAAGTGCCTATCAACCAATGAGTAGATAAAGACAATGTGATGTATATACACCATGCAATACTACTCAGCCTTAAAAAACAATGAAATAATGTCTTTAGCAGCAACTTAGATGGAACTAGAGATCATTATCTATCCTAAAGTAATGCAGGAATGGAAAACCAAATACCACATGTTCTCATTTATAAGTGGGAGCTAAACTGCAGGTATGCAGGAGCATATAGAGTGATACAATGGACACTGAAGTCTCGGAAGAGGGGAGGGGAGGAAGGGGTGAGGGTAGCAAAACTACTTATTGGGTGTAATGTACATTATTTGGGTGATGGGTACACTAAAAACCCAGACATCAACACTTTACAATTCATCTCTGTGACCAAAACCACCTGTACCTCCCAAATCTATCAAAATTTGAAAAAAGAAAACTGAAAATATGATTTAAAAAAGACTGTATTTTAACAGACTATGAGGGAGAGACTCAATTGCTGGCCTTGATAAGGGAAGCTGCTGTGATATAAACTGATATAAAAAAATATGACAAGAAACTGTCGAAGGCTGTAAGTCCTTAGGGCATCCCCTGGCCAACAGCCAGCAAAGAAACTGGACCATCAGTCTTATAGTCTCAAGGAAATGAATTCTGCTGTCAACTGCATGAATCTGGAAGAGAATCTCATCAACCTCTAGAGAGGAACGCAGCGTGGCCAACACCTTGTTTGCAGCCTTGTGCGATCCTGAGCAAAAGACTGGTAAGTTGTGCCCAGACTTCTGATTCATTAAAACTTTCAGGTAATAAATGTATGTTATTTTAGGCCAATGAATTGGCAATAATTTGTAGGCAGTAGTAAAAACCTAATACAACCACTGAGATTTGTGGTCTGTTTGTCCTCACAGCTTAATAGCCTGTTATGGAAAAATTAGATAAGGTGGAAACAACAGGATCTGATTGCCAAAGCAATTGAGTGGATTCTAGGTTGAACAATCATAACCAATGTGAGTACGGAAGAATGGACTGACATCACTCAGAAGGGTGGCATGCACATCTGGAGGGAGGTATGCCGCCATACGAATCTCTCTCTTACATTTGTGTCCATTGGGTGGTGGGAAGAGACATACTTCTTGAATTTCAAGATATCACAAAATTTTGAGTGTTATAAAAAACACTGGATTTCAGAAATAGGATCTCAGGATACCTGTGAAGAATAAATCTAACAAATATTAATTCAAATGAAATAAAAGGTAGTGTCTTTGTTACCAACTCCAGCCCTGAACTTTAACAACTATAACTACTTAACTTGCACACCATGATCTCAACCGTTGCCTCTCTCACCTAATGTAAGAGAGCCATAATCTGAAGCAAGCTTCTTTTATCCTGAGAGTAGCTGGCCACATGTAATCTAGTGTCATCCTCCTCCTCCTCCTCCTCGGTATCATCACCAAAAACATACATTAAAGACTGTGATGGCTTATGTACAGAATAAATAACAGACACAGTCCCTACATACGGGAAGCTTTCATCTAAGATACTCATTTACATTCATTAAGAAGATGAATATAGTTGAAATATAGTCATACCCCACATAATGATGTTTTGGTTCATAACCAACTGTATATATGACAATGATCCCATAAGATTATAATATGGCATTTTTGCATACCTTTTCTATGTTTAGATATGTTAGATACACAAATACCCGTTGTGTTACAATTGCCTACAATATTCACTACAGTAACATGCTGTATAGATTTATAGCCTGTAGCAATAGGCTATATCATATAGCCTAGATGTGTAGAAGAAGGCTATACTATCTAGGTTTGTGTAATATACTCTATAATGTTCTCACAGTGACAAAATTGTGCATTTCTTAGAATGTATTCATGTGATTAAGGGATGCACAACTGTAGTTAAATACACAGCTCTTATGCATGCAAAGAACTAAATTCTCTAATGCTTGGAAAAGGGTTGGCTAATGAATCCCACAATGGAATCTTAAAGTGTGGTAAATTCAAAGAGAATTCTGTAGCAAGAGGCTTTGTTTTGTTTGTGTGGGGATTACAGCACAAAATAAAACATGCAAGACAGCTCTGGTTACTTCAAAAAGGCAACTTGCCAATAGAAATGATAAAGTAGAATATTTTCTCTATAGTATATAGAATATCCATAAATTCGTTAAGTAACTAATATGTCTCTTGTATATGTTGCCACTGGAATTCATAAGAGAGCTCACAGTATCTCTTCGTGTATAGGTTTAATAATTGGGCATATTCTCTACTAAAAGCATGGTACTGTTTCTTCTAGTCTTTGATTTTTTGTTTGTTTGTTTGTTTCTGATGGATTTTCTGGCACTTCATTCCAAAATGCTAAAGAAGACTTTTTTCTCTTTTGACAATTGATTGTAGTAGGTGCACTGAGTTCCATTCCAAGGATTCTAGGTTATCTTTATTGCAACATTCAAAGGGGAGAAGTCGTTTTTCTGAATAATGCTGTTGCAGTTCAGATAGGTCGTGGATATGTGGATTTCAGCATTTTCAGTGGAACAGTATCTAGTAAATACATGAGCCTTGTTTCCCCTCTGTATATTGTGCAAAATTAGATGGAATGGAACTGACAAGTACAACCACCTCATTCTACAGTTTCTCCTCATTCAGTATTCTCAGTTCTGGAAGAGAAAACCTAACCCTGAGATGTGTTTTCCCTGTTTTTCTTGTTGCACAATATAGTGGAGTTGTTTTTTTTTTTTAATTATTAACATTACCATTTTCTGTTTTGGTGTTCTGTGGTACTCAGTTTCAATGACAACAGTTAGTAGTAGTTGTGCATTTGCTCTTCAGTGCCGGGAATTGAATTTTTTTTTTTATGAGCACATCCTGTTTTCAGTAATTGGATATACCACCAAGGAGTAAAACAAAAGATGAAACATCCTTCAAAGGAAGACAAATGGAATTAATATTCCAATTGGATAATTACAATCCACAAGCCTAAAAAAACTCTTGTCCTTTCATTTTCAATCCCAAATTATTGAGCAACATGGCTCTGTTATACTTAAAGCCTACTTTCTTGCACCACACACAAGGATGCTTTAAAGTTTGGGTTAAAATAATTTCTTCTAATGTTTGGAGTGGCTAGTTCTTTGACTTCTTTGGAATTTTCTGGCACAATATAGCAAATGAACTGATTTTTCTAGGCGTTCTTACTGCTCCCAACATAATTTAAGTTTCAAATAATGTGAATCATTTACATGACACAACGTAATATCAATTAGATTTCTTTTGCTGAAAAGGGGTGTTGAATTAATGTTAAAAGCATAGACATGGTAGTTAGACAGCCTTGGTTCAAATCTTGGTAATGAAATTTGTTAACAGCATGAAGCGTGACCTTGGACAAGTTACTTAAATTTTCGGTATCTCAGTTTCCTGCTATGTACGATAATAATAGTGCCCATATTAATGTATATAATAATAGTAGTTAATGTTTGTGAGCTTTTAATATGCATCAAGCACATTTCTAAATGCTTTACATGTATATTGAATCAGCACATGCATAAGCTACCTGGAATAGTTTCTGACATAAACTGAGCACTCAGTAAATGTTAGCAATCATAATGGGTACTAGTGTTAGCCCTAGTAATAGAAACAGTTGTAGTAGGGTTTTTATCTCCTTCTTCTAATTCCATTTGTTGTTATAGATTTCAAATCAGACTCTTACCTAAAGGGTATTTCAAAGGTCCTATTTCAGTTCTAGTAAGAAGTTAAGAGATTACATTATGAGTATTTATCAAAGATAATAAAAATTTCACATTAAACCCTGAATATTTTAAACCGTCTTAAAAATACACCATATATAGGCACAAAATAAGTTTCACCTAGATAAGTAAAGAATAACAATATGGAGAAAACATGGATTATAAAGTCAGTTCCATAAATTAGTAGAGACTTACTGAAATACTGAACACACTGTCAACGTTCTTTATTAAAAATACAAGCATTTGTGGTGATGGAAAGATGCTAGGTGTAGGAATAAAAAATGAAAAAGTTAGGGTGCCCCTCTTCCCTGTGTATATCACAAGTCCTCTGTCTTTGGAACCAAAATACCCCACACCTCTGAAGTGGGATTACAGGAAGAAGCAGCATTTCACATGCACACACCTTTGTGCGTGCACACACATATATCCACTGCACTCCCGAGTACGTGCATTCCCTCACTCATTCTCTGCAGAGAAAACTTCCTGTGATAAAATTATAATCCCAAACACCAATCCTCTTTTGAAATTGTTAAAGGATATCAACGATTATAAGTTTTGCCATCTATTTATATTGTCAAGATTTTGTTGTACTGAGATATTTTTAAAGTGTCAAATAAATAATGCCCCTTGTTTAAAAAAAATTAATCAAACAGTTCAGTGTGCTATAAACTAAAAGGGCTAAATGCCCCATTCTACTCCACTGAAGGAACCATTGCTAATAGATCGGTCTACATTCCTACAGTTATCTTCTACACAAAAGCAAATACATTTCAACACATCATTTTTTTTACAAATTAAGAATATAAACACATTATTTTATGATTTACTTTTTTCTTTCAGCAACATATTATGACTATCCTTTCATGACAGTGCTGATAGATTTCTTTTAACAAATATTTGAATACTCTGTACACATTGTAAAACAAAACAAAATCTGGAGCTTACATTACATAGGGTGATCAAGAAAGTTAAGAGGGGCTATTTGAACAGAGGTTTAAATAAATACGCCAGTATGCTGTCCCGGGGAATGGATTTACCATCAGGATATATAGGTTGGTTCCTTGTCTCCTTTATTTTAAGGAACTGAATGGTCCCATGTTGTATAAATGCTGTGTACTTGTGTGAGTTTTTTCATCATAAAGATTTCAATAGATGTATATTTAAAATGTTAACAAATATTTCCAAATTGCCCTCCAGTCTTGTTTTACCCAAGTGCCCTGACACCAAAACTATGTGAGATTTCCTATTCTCTCCAATCCTTGCCAACTCTCAGACTGTCATGTCCTTTTATTGTTCTCTAAACTTACTGGTGAGAAATTGCATCTCTACTTCCATTTCGTTGTTGCTAGTGAGTTTACAGATCTTATCATATATGTTATGACATATCTGCTTTTTTCTCTTAACTTCCTATGTACATATATATATATATATTGTTGGTCTTTTCCTAAGGGATGTGTAAGAACACACTGTGTAGTAAATTATCCTTTTTTATCATAGACGTTGAAAAAATTTACACAGTTTAATGCTGATCTTTTGACTTTGTTGCTTTTCTTAAATTTTAAAAAAGTTTTATATAGTCAAAAATTATTATTTTTCCCATATCTATTCATCATTGAGTACTTACAATATGGCATATTCTTTCCTAGATATAGGATTAAAAACAATGCTTACAATTTAGTGGAGGGAGATAGACAACAAATGTATAAATATGAGGTGATTCCTATGTCATACAAAGGATAAGCAGGGCATTCAAAAGGTATTTAAGGTAGGGGAGCTACCCATTTATACAAGCAGTTGAAGAAGTCCTCTCTGAGAAGGTGACATTTAATCAGACTCCAGAAGGAAACAAGAGAGCAAACCACATAAGGAAGGGCCTTCCAATCATGGAAACAGCAAATGAAGCAAGACCCTACTAAGCACGTGTCAAGAATGGCAAAGAGGTCAAAGGCTGGGTGGATCCGTGAGTGCTAGGCTGTGATGTGAGAAGTCACTGGAAGATTCTGAGCAGAGGTGTCACATTATCTGACTTCCATTTTAAAGGATCGTTCTGGCTGCACCACAGAGAACAGACCCCAAGGGATGAGAATTAAGACTGAAGTAGGGAGAACATTTATAAGGATATTGCAATAGCCCGAGTAAGAAATGCTGAGAGCTTCTGGGGATTTTGACATGCTTATGAAAGATTTACTTTCTTTAAGAGTATAAAGACAAAATTTACATACATTTTCTTTTCTAGGTTAGGTTTAAAGTTCTGTTTGTCATTAGATTTTTTTATCACATGCAACTTTTTTAGAGTAAAAGATAAAAATAGTGTTTCTGTTTTATTCCCCACATTTACCTATGTTTTCTCAAGGACTGTTAGAATTGAATATTTTACATTTAGACCTTTTATGCACTAAGAATCTATTTTGTAAGTTACAAATTAGACATCAAGCTTTAGGGTTTTTTTTCCACCAAATGCTTTTATTCTAACAATCATTTATTTACAATTTTATCTTCGCCCCACTGATGTAACATGCTCTATTCCTACATATGCAGTCAGGCATTGCTTAACAATCGGAATATATTTTAAGAAATACGTTGTTAGGCGATTTTGTTGTGGTGTGAACATCATAGAGTGTACTTACACAGACATAGATGCTATAGCCTACTGCACACCTAGGCTTTATGGTGTAACCTGTTATTACTAGGCTAGCAT
>NW_012140191.1:2042523-2055217 GCF_000956105.1 Propithecus coquereli
TTATCATATACATATTAACTTATAAGAAACATCTTCATATTTATACAAACTTCATTTCAGTGAGATAGAGAAACATTACTTCCATATAGCTCTATTCTCTTTCCCCCTTTTGTGGTATTATTCACATCTATAATGACTACAAACCCAATGATGCATTATTAAAATAATTATTTCATATAATTTTGTGTATTTTAAGGAAGCTAAAAGAAGAAAGGTGAGAAAATATGTATTTATAGCTTTTGTTATATTAAACTTTTCATTTATCATTTGTAATTCTTTTTATTTACTCCTATGCATTCAAGTTTCCATCTGTAGAAATTTCCATAGCCCAATACAGCTTTGCATCCAGCCACCTGTTTTGTGCTGTTATTGGCTAATATATTGCATCTCTATGTTATAGGTTCAACAATACTATATATACTATACTATACCATATATACAATAGTATAGTATGTGTGTATATACAGATACAGGTTGAGAATACCTAATTCGGAAATCCAAAATGTGAAATGCTCCAAAATCCAAAACTTTTTGAGCGCTGACATGGTACCACAAGTGGAAAATTCCTCACCCGACTTTATGTGACAGGTCACAGTCAAAATACACGCCCACAACACAGTTCATTTAGTATCCCCAGGAGGGTTAAGCTTTTAATCAAAACACAGCATCATAGATGAAAACTGTATTCTGCTGCTATTTATTGTTGCTGTTGTTTAACAGCTAATATAAATATTTTAGTGATGCTACTCTGCTTAGTTACCCTGAATACATTAATTTTTTACTGTATTAATAGTAAGATATAGTTTTTGCTATTAGGTACTTTTGTGTGAATAAGTGTAAGAAAATGATTGTTTATCTATAGCATGTACAGAGTCAGGAATAATGATGATCATGCCAAACAAACAGATAGTCCACATGGGTGGCTGTGATAGTGGCACCTTTGTTTTCTAATGGTTCAGTGTACACAAAGTTTGTGTCATGCATAAAACTATTATATAAAATTACCTTCAGGCTATGTGTACAAGGTAATATACACATAGTAATATACACATACACATAATGTTTCACATGAAACATAAATAAATTTTGTCTTCAGGCTTGAGTTCCATCCCCAAGATCTCATGATGTACCTGCAACTATTCCAAAATAATAAAAAAAAAAATCTGAAATCTGAAACACTTCTGGTCACACAAATTTCAGATAGGAGATACTCAACCTGTGCATATATTTCTCTGAATCTCTATTTTTTTCATAATTTTTTTTCTCTATTCTTCAGATTATATAATCTTTATCAGTCTGTCTTCAAGTTTTCTAATTCTTTCTTCTGCCAGTTCAAATCTACTAGTGAGCCCCTCTAGTAAATATTTCATTTTGGTTATCGTACTTTTAAGCTACAGAATTTTATTTTTTAAATAATTTCTATCTCCTTACTGATTTTCTCTATCTGATGCAACGCTTTCATCATACCTTTTTTCACTTCTTTAATAATGATTTCCTTTAGTTCTTTGAACATATTTCTAAAGGCTACTTTGAAGTATCTGTCCACTATGCCCAATTTCAGTTGTTACTTATAGGCAGTTGCTATTTCCTGCTTTTATTCTAAGTGTTTGGTTCATCCTTTTGTATTTTTTTGCGTGTCTCCATTTTCCTGGAAACTGAACATTTTAGATATTATATTGTAAGAATTTCCATCTCCCTTCTAGGGCCCGATACTGATATTTGCTTCTTTACTAGTTTAGTAACTGAATTATTTTAGTGAAGTCGATGTTATTTTGCTTTTCAGAGGGTACAAGCCTTCAGGATGCCCAGAGTAACTCTGGGATGACAGTGGCTTTGACAAGGCTGTTTTTTGTCTCTTGCCTTACCACACCAGGTGTTAAGCTCTACTAATTGCTGGCTTATTGCTCTATTGTTTTCAACAATGCCCCAGGGCACAAATTGCTTCACAGACTAATCCAATCAAATTTGAGGTCCTTGAAGGTGTAGTTCCAAAGGTCAGTGTTTGAGATTTGTTCTGATCCCAGGAGGGCTCTTCCCAGCCCTCTCTTTCCCCATTTCTTAACAACAAACAAGCTGCTCTACAGATGAGCCTATATTTCCCATGAATCTGTTAATACCTGTCAATTGCTTTTTACCTAAAACTTCCACTGTTTTTGAGAGTGCTCCTAGGCTTGACTTCTTTACATTCTGTTGCAAATGAAGTCAGTTTCTTTGAAGAGGGATTTGGAGTTCTCTGTTCTATGACTTCTTGTCTGCCGAGGCAAAATCTCAAGCCAAATGTTTGATGCTGGTGTAGGGACAATGGTGACCTTCTGTCTAAGTGACATCCTCCCACTTGAAGAGCTAAGCACTTGGTGAATGAAAAGGGGCAGCAACCCTAGGTCATTTTGGCTTGCCTTCCTGTGTGTATATACATATATACACAACTGGACCCTGAAGTTTAAACAGTGGGTCAAAATGATTAAATCAGGCAGTCATTGTCTATCCATAAGTAAAAAAAGACCCAAGGGATTTCTTTTTTTTTTTTTTGAGACAGAGTCTCACTGTGTTGCCCAGACTAAAGTGCCGTGGAGTCATCCTCGCTCACAGCAACCTCAAACTCCTGGGCTCAAGCCTCCTGCCTCAGCCTCCTGAGTAGCTGGGACTACAGGCATGTGCCACCATGCCCGGCTAATTTTTTCTATATATTTTTAGTTGTCCAATTAATTTCTTTCTATTTTTAGTAGAGACAGGGTCTTGCTCTTGCTCAGGCTGGTTTCGAACTCCTGAGCTCAAACAATCCGCCCTCCTAGGCCTCCCAGAGAGCTAGGATTACAGGCGTGAGCCACCACGCCCGGCTCCAAGGGATTTCTTTATAAATGTTTTAGAAGAAAACAGTTGGGGATAGGCTAAAAGAAAAGAAGACACATTTTAGTTTGATATTCTTATTTAGATTTTGACAAAGCTAATTAACAAACTACTGCTAGTACCTTTATATTCCAATCATACTTTTGGGTAAACAACCACAGTTCAACTCTAGCTCAACTACATCATAAAGCATTTCCTACATTCTGAATGTACACATTACCAACTATACTTTATCAACTATACATTATCAACTGTAGCATAACATTCCTTAATTGCTTTGTGGATGTGAGTCTTATTTCTCACATGAGTTGTGAATAAAAGTATCAATTCCATAAGGGCAAAGGACTTTGAGATTTCTTTCTGCCCCTGATAGCTAGGTAGCCCATGGTACCTAGTGAAATGCTCAATGTGTTGAAACATTCAATAAATGCCTCTTGATTGATTGACCATTGACTAAGAGCCTGTCAGCTGTCTGTTATCTTGCTGCTTTGCGTTTCCTATGTATTTCCCATTCAGCTTTGGCATGATGCTCAACAGAAACAGATTTCTTTGCAAGTAATTATATTACCTTTTTTATTTCTCCTTAAAATAACAGTGGTCATCTGTGTCAGAGACCTAGCATTAATGTAAGAACCATGGATTGAAGGAAAACGTTTCCTAATGGCAAAATGAAATCTTTGAAGAGACTGTAGCAAATAAGAATGGAGGAAGCAGTTCAGAGGCAAAGATACCTTTGGATCCTCTCATACCTACTCAATCTTCTAATCATACGCTGTAGATTGCTAACCACAAAACAGACATATTGTGATTATCTGTAAACATTAGAGGATATAGCATTGAGCTGTATTGCCTCCACCAGGACTCTAAGCCGTAAACTTGTAAGTACGTTAGAAGCCGACACTCTTAGCAGACTTTGCAGAATTGCTGGCAGCATCAACATCTGATCGATATGCATGTTCACCAGCCAAGCTGACTAGTACATCTGTTCTGTGAAGAAACATACATTCTGCCTCTAGTACAATCAGTGTAATTAAAAATTAACATGCATTAATTGTTAGAGCTGATGTAAACAGCTGATGTTCCACTTAGCACTGTCTTCTGTACATATCATTAGGCAAAGCCAAATATTGTTAAGTAAACAGGCAGCGCTTACAGAAAGGAGAGAAATAGAAAACTAATTCCAACTAAATAAACCGACACTGTATTAAAAGTCAAATTAAAATGATTAACCAGAGTCACATTAGGCTCTGGATCTTCAGAGGAAAACAATTATGAAAGTCATATTTAATTATTTGAATCTTATTTTGGTAAATGTGTTTAGGCTCAGTCTGAAATAGAGCCGGTACATGCGTGATACACTAGGATTTCAGAAGAGTAGAAAAGAACTCTAGAAAAAGTACAATTCAGGATTGATTTATGGCTGACACATTCTGCGAAAATGCATCATTCACAGCAAGTCCAGTGACCAGTATTCTCTGGGGAAACCCAAATCTGATGTTTAATGTTAAAAGGGGTCTACTTTCTTCTACTGGTATCTGCATAATTGCCATCAGTATAGGTGGACGTTTCAGGCACATACTGAGAAGAGAATATACACCTCATGACTTAAGTCTTACCTGCCTTTTTAAAAATAATGTCACAGCAAAATGATTTCTCCATCTTGATACAAAACCAAGGAGAAAAAAAAAGTCTCCAACAAGCAAATCTGTCCAGTGAGATGCACTCCCAGCTTCAGTCCAGAGAGCAGTTCTGTAGTTACAGATTGCCTGGGGCAATCAGCTGTTTGGGGCCCCAGGCTCTTTCTTCCCTGCTGAGGTTGCCCCTGAAAATGACTTGCCTATCACTCTCAAGTCCCATTTAAAAATAATGTGAATTTGAGTTTTGAGAATGATTTCTTAGGCTATTTTCTCATGAAGTTTGATAAAGTTAAAAAAAAATAAAAGTCTCAATAAATGTGGCTTTAGAAAGGAAATAAAAATCACAGAGTGCTAGAGTCCAAGGGAGAAACAGATTTATCTAGAAATCACTGGGGAAAACATTGCTGTTCAATTGCTATTGACTCAGGTTCAGCCCCCCTTTTTTTTTTTTGTCACAATGGCAGCCATCACAAAGAGAGCTGTAAAAATTCCCTTAGCATGTAAGCATGAAATGGTGAGACCTCCACTGGAACTACATAGTGGTGTGTTTGAGACAAGACATGTGCCTACATTATTCATTCATAATTGTGTTAAATTGCAAACCGAATTAGTTCATGTACTAAGAGAAGGTATTAAAAATGTTGAAATTATTCATAGCAAACAACATTAGATGCGTCAAGAATCACAGGAATCAAAATGAAGCCTGTAAAAGTTAGAGAAATTACATAAATTTGGGGCATGCATGAATATAAAAGCTAGATGAGCTTCCAAGTTTTCTGTATGCTATTCAAAATCACCATCCATCTGCATGTTTTAGACATAATATATAAAAATTGATTGTTGTAGAATAACGATTTTCGAGAATTTAAACGAAACACCTAAAAGATACTACTATTATTATAAAAATGTCTTATTTACAAGATGCAAAGGCATCGTTATTGATTTATTATCTAAAAACACAGTTTGAAAAACTTCTTTCATGATATTAAATATATATTTCTCTTTTTTAAAATAAAAAATTTCATTAAAAATGCTGTTAAACTGCCACTTAAGCAAAATAATTTGAAAATGATGTCCTAGTTAATTAAAAGTTAAAACATACCCAACATATGGATTATTCAGAAGTAAAATATGCATTCCATAGAGTTTATATTAAATATTAACTATTTCTTTGATTTTTTTCCATTACTCAGAAAATCTTGATGATCCTATGGTCCTTCAAACTATGAAAATCTCTGAGCAATAACTTATGAATTATAGTAGATATCAATGGTTTGTATAATTAGGATAAGCTTTTTTTTTTACCTTGAGAAAGCTTTTTAAAATAGCTTTCATATCAGTTTTCTTGGCACTCAGTATTTGTATATTTACATACATATATGAATATATACACACATATACTACACACATAATAATTCTGGAAAATTCTGTCTAATTACAATTCCTTGTGTTTGTACCATGACTAGACAATAGTGTGCTAAAATAAAACTTAAAAAGATATGTACCTTTTTGGTTAAAATGGAAAAATAGTGAAGGCATCTTCTTCTTGAATATAAACATGGTATTCATGAAAATATTAATAATATATTTTATAGTACTTTTATGGGTATCTTAATGTACAATGATTCTTAAATCCTCAGTGAACTCACAAGTATTCATTTTCCTCAAAGAAGAAAGTGTGAATTTGTGTTATCTTAAATCCTTTACATTTTGTAGGAGAATTTCAACCAAATAAATAATTTTAAAGGAATGGAGAATGAAAAATAAAGATAGACTATTTATTTGGAGTTATTAAAGCTTTATAAATACAAAATAGTTTTCTTCTAGTTCTTCTTGGAATGTAATTAATGTGTTTAAGATTGATTTATCTCCTAATTACTATCATTTTCTATGTTATTTCATTTTGGAACACCTCTTCCATTTTCTCTTTCATCAAGGGAACAGGTTGAAGTCTGCTTTCATATTTCATTTTGCCTTCAGGTGATAGAATTTTCAGCAAATGATTTGTATAATTAAGAGTTAAAAATATATCTGTGCTCTTAAATTCTCTATAATATCCCAATCTACCAACAATTTTGCCAATGGTATTTAAAGAATACAATGAAGAAACTGATATTCACTTTTTTCTGTGTGCAATATAGCTACACCCAAAGTCCATGTCACAACTAATCATATTGTCTTTTTATTTATCTCCTATGAAATCGAACTCATAATTATCTCTGAATCTTTTTATCATCAATTAGTTGCTAGATTGCTTTTCCTTACTATAGGATACGTCAGATACTCACTTCTCTTCTCCATTTTTTTATCCAATGCTACAATGGTGAGGTCTTACAAAGTATAATTATAAAAGTGACAGTGTAACTTCAGGCTACCAATGTGGTAAAATATTACCCCTGATGGATTCTCTCTGGGTTTTCCATCATTTATGAGTAGTGGTGAGATAGCAGATATAATATGGGAAGTAACTCTGTTCAAAGGACCCAAATGCCTCAGGATAGGTATACAATAGAAAAGTGAGAAGAGATCGAGGATTATCTTTTCATTGTTTTAGCATTTTTATTTATATTAATCATGAACTAGAAATCATGTAGAATTACTCATACTAAAGTCAAAGAGTCTCTCTAGTAGTGATATAGGGATTCTCTTTCAGGGTCCTTAAAAACGTCAGAAATCTTGAAACAACTGTCACTCTAGTTTAAAATCTCAGAGAAATGCTTTCACTAGAGCTGCCCAACCACCAAAGGATACTGACAGGGATGCAGTCAGAGCAATTTCTGAAAATACAAAAATTTAAATTTAGCTCTCAGCCTTCTATCATCTTGTAACAAAATTATTGAGCTCATTTAAGAAAGACAAAAGCAATCAACCAAATGCATGTTGGTCCTTGAAGATGCCCCAAAGTCCTGCTGTGTTTCTTAGTTTTCTCTCTCTCCAATGCTCTACATTGTAGGAACCAGTGTCTATTTCAGACTTCCTTCCTGAAATCCCTAACCTTCCCCTTCACTGTTACGGGATATCTCACCTTCTAATTCATACAATACAAAGAAGCCAGTGAAATTCACCTTAAGATCCTTCCACTAAACCTACAAATTATCTGCATCTTTATCATCTTTTCCTCCCCCTTTGTAAGAAAATGAAAGAGTTCACATTTTCCTAAGGCTACCATTGCTACTGGCCTCAAAGTCTACCCCTCTGACATCTCAGAGAACCTATTCTATCCATTAAATGGCTTCTCCTTCCTCATAACAATACATCTGACAAATGCCACTTGCATGATAATGTCTCTAGTTTTCACCTCTTGTTGATTCCTTAGTGTCATAATCTTTTTTCTGCTGTTTAATGGAATACCTGAAAATAATGGAATACCTGAAAGCAGATAATTTATAACAGAAATGGATTTATTTCTTCCAGTTATGGAAGCTGAGAAGTCCAAGGCCTAGGGGCCATATCTGGTGATGGCCTTCATGCTGGTGAGGATTTTCTGCAAAGTCTAGAAGCAGAGAAGGGAATCACATGGTGAATGTGCTAGCTTAGATCTCTATTCCTTTTCTTATAAAGCCACCAGCATCACTTCCATGAAAACCCATTAATCCATCAACCCATTAATCTATTAATCCATTAATTCATGAGTGGATTAATCCATTCCTAAGAGTAGAGATCTCATTACTCAATAACCTCTTAAAGGCTCCCACATTTCAATACTGCCACATTGGAGATTAAATTCCAACATGAGTTTTGGAGGGGGCAAATATTCATAGTACTCGACATCAATTTGCATTTTCTGAAGAATAGAAATCAAGAAAAGATTAAATGTGCAAGAAGAGATGTCTTTGGGAAAATACCTACAAAGGAGGAAGGGGAGGGAGCATAAAAAGATGGGGAAAGCTTTCAGGCTGTGATGAGGATTCCTATGAAGGAGAGCTTGCAGGAAGAAGGACTGATTAGGAAAAGTCTCACACTGTGTAGCACAATTGTAAGATAGTGTTTCCAGAAGGCAGCACAGAGTGAAAGATTATTTTAGAGCTTTAAGATTTAATGTCTACCCTGCTGGGTTTCACACTTGCTTTGAGCTGGTTATTCCTTTCTTTCTACCTAT
Organism: Propithecus coquereli; assembly: GCF_000956105.1. Classification (NCBI taxonomy): domain Eukaryota; kingdom Metazoa; phylum Chordata; class Mammalia; order Primates; family Indriidae; genus Propithecus; species Propithecus coquereli. The sequence goes on from NW_012140191.1 coordinate 2,051,107, forward strand.
TTTTCCCCTTTGGAATGGGAATTTTCACGCTATGCCTGTCCCACCATTATATCTTGGAAGTAGATAACTTGATTTTGATTTCGTAGGCTCACAGGTGGAAAAATTTGCTCTGAGTCTCAGATAAAATTTTGGACTTTAAGTTGGTGCTGGAACAAGTTAAGACTTTGGGGACTATAGGGATAGAATGATTATATTTTGCATGCGAAAAGGACATAAGTTTGGAAGGATTAGGGGCACAATGTTTTGGATGTAATTTGTCTCCACCAAATGTCATATTGCAATGTAATTGCCAGTGTGATGGTGTTGGGAGGTGGGTCCTTTAAGAGGAGATTAGGTTGTTCGAATAGATTAATGTCTTTTCTTGTGAGACTGGGTTAATTCTCACAAAAGGAGTGAATTAGCTCTTGTGAGAGTGGGTTGTTATAAAGCAGGTCAGCCTTCTTTCTCCTCCCTCTCTTGTACGAGCTCCTGTCATGTGATGTCATTCACCATATTGTGATGCAGGACAATCCCACTAGATGCCAATTCCATGCTTTTGGACTTCCCAGCCTCCAGAATCATAAGCCAAAATAAACCTCTTTCCTTTATAAATTACTCAGTCTCAAGTATTCTATTATAGCAGCAAAAAATTGACTAAGACACCCCATTGTGTTCGGCCATTGGCTGTAGGCAGCCGATGGTAAATATGGCCTCTGCTCCAATGGTGGTGAATCCAAAAATGCAACACCTGGAGCTATAATTCAGTTAAATTCCTGCAGCAGGAAGTTTGAGAGGAGCATCTTCTTGGTAACACACTCAGCCTTCTCTAATTCTTCAACAGTTGTACCCCACCATTAAAATTATTCTCAACAAGATTCCAATTGATAGAGACAGTGAACTCCTTTTAGTTCTTGATTTACTTGTCCTTTACTGCATTTGACACTGTTGACCAATTCCTCTTTAAAGTTATCTTCTCATGACTTCTGTCACACTACACTTTCAGGTTTTTTTTGCTTAAATCTCTTTTTCTTGTAAGTTTCCACCTCTGAGAATCACAGTTAAAATCCACCTTCCATTGTTTCCAAAATTGGTTAAACGTCACTATTATGTAACAGGATAGTAAGATATACGGGACAAACTATAAAAAGTTTAGCATTGTCTTTGACTTTCACATCTTGCTCTCTTATCATCCATATCATACTTAACATATGACTTACCGTTCTGCCCCTTAAATACCTCAAATCTATCCTTTCCTCTCAATGTGCTTTCCAAAACTATGAGCCACTTCCCTTCTTATTTGGGTTATTGCTAAATCCCTTTTACATTGGTTTCTTTGTCCTGAGTATATTCACGCTGCAAAGTGGGTGATCTTGCTATAACTGAAAACTGATAAACATCAATTTCTTATTAAAGGTTCTGCCATATCCTTGAGATAAAGTTCAAACTTCTTAATATTGCATGGAAGGCTCTTTAATACTTGGTCCCTACCTACCACTTCACTCTCATCTTTGCCACTTCTTGTTAGACTCTGGCATTCAAGTCAAACTTCCTCTAGTTAACACCCTATACAATGCTCTCTCTTCACATCTGGCTGAATCTTTCTTCCCCCAATTTTTCATCTGACCAACTCTTATCCATTTTTCAGACAACATTTGAGAAATCTTCCTCAAGCCTTTGAATCCAGATTTGGCACCTGTTCTCCATGATCTGAAAATACTGTCTTCGATTTCAACTACTGTATAGTACAGAGGAGCCTTATCCATGGGGAACACATTCCAACACACCCAGTGGATGCCTAAAACCTCAGATAGTATCAAACACTACATATACTATGTTTTTTCATACTTATGATAAAGTTTAATTTATTAATTAGGCACAGTAAGAGGTTAACAATAAAATAGAACAATTATAAGAATGTACTGTAATAAAAGTTATGTGAATATGATTTTTCTCTCTCAAAATATCTTATTGTACTGTACTTGCTCTTCTTGTGATAATATGAGATGATCAAATTCCCACCTAATGAGATGAAGTGAGGTGAATGATGCAGGCACTGGGTCATAGTTAGGCTACTCCTGACCTTCTGATGGTATGTCAGAAGGAAGATCATTGGCTTCGGGTGATCCTGGAACACTGAGCCATAACAATATCAGCTGGATGAGCTGGATGTCAGGAGCAGACAATGTTGATAAGTAATGGGCAGATAGTACATACAGTGTAGATATGCTGAACAGAGGGGTGAATCATGTCCCAGGGGGGACAGAATAGGACAATGAGAGATTCCAACACACTATCCAAAACAGCACTCAATTTAAAACTATGAATTGGTTATTTCTGGAATTTTTCATTGAATATTTTCAGACCACAGTTGACTGTGAGTTACTGAACCTACAGAAAGTGAAACCACAGATAAGGGAGGACTACGGTATTGCAAATGACCAGTTTCCTTCATTAACCATAGTATCAACAAAGATTAGAATTACATCTGTTCTGTGCATTATAACAACATTATACATGTAATACTTAATCAATATCTCCAGTATCTATTTTAGCAGTATAGTCTCAGAGACATTGTCTTCTCCTTCTATCCTTGGCCATACATATATTCAATAATTTGATTGGGGAATAAAAAGAGCTAAATCAGAGCCCCTAAAATACTATTAATTATCTGTGAAGTTGTGAGCTAATCTTTGTAGCCATTGGTTTCTTCAACTCAGGATGTGACCTGCACCGGAGTGTTGTCCCTCATGTGAGTATTGATCAGAAAAATGTTTTGTTTTTTTTTTATTTCAGCATATTATGGGGATACAGATGTTTAGGTTACGTGTGTTGCCCTTACCCCCCTCCCCCTCCAAGTCCGAGCTTCAAGCGTGTCCATCCCCCGAGTGGTGCGCATCACATTCTTTGTGTATGCATATACCCGTCCCCTCCTCCCCCCTCCACCCCTGCCCAACATATGATAGATGTTATTCTTATATGTGCACTTATGTGTTGATCAATTAATACCAATTTGATGGTGACTACATGTGGTGCTTGTTTTTCCATTCTTGGGATACTTCACTTAGTAGAATGTGTTCCAGCTCTATCCAGGAGAATACAAGAGGTGCTATATCACCATTGTTTCTTAGAGCTGAATAGTACTCCATGGCATATATATATCACATTTTATTAATCCACTCATGTATTGATGGACACTTGGGTTGTTTCGACATCTTTGCAATTGTGAATTGTGCTGCTATAAATATTTGGGTTCAGGTGTCTTTTTTATAGAGTGTCTTTTGTTCTTTTGGGTAGATGCCCAGTAATGGGATTGCTGGATCAAATGGTAATTCTACTTGTATCTCTTTAAGGTATCTCCATATTGCTTTCCACAGAAGTTGCACTAGTTTGCAGTACCACCAGCAGTGTATGAGTGTTCCTATCTCTCTGCATCCACGCCAACATTTATTGTTTTGGGACTTTTTGATAAAGGCCATTTTCACTGGAGATAAGTGATATCTCATTGTGGTTTTGATTTGCATTTCCCTGATGATTAGAAATGTTGAGCATTTTTTCATATGTTTTTGGACATTATTCTGTCTTCTTTTGAAAAATTTCTGTTCATGTCCTTTGCCCACTTTTTGATAGGGTCATTTGATTTTTTCTTTCTGATTTTCCTGAGTTCTAAATAGATTATAGTTATCAGCCCTTTATCAGATTTGTAGCATGTGAAAAATTTCTCCCATTTTGTAGGTTGTCTGTTTGCTCTTGTGACAGTTGCTTTGACTGTGCAGAAGCTTTTTAATATGATCAGGTCCCATTTATTTATTTTGGTTGTTGCTGTGATTGCCTGTGGGGTCTTCTTCATAAGTTCTTTGCCTAAGCCAATGTCTAGAAAAGTATTTCCAACATTTTCCTCTAGAATTCTAATAATTTCACTCCTTAGGTTTAAGTCTGTTAACCAGCGTGAGTTGATTTTCGTGAGAGGTGAAACGTGTGGGTCTTGATTCAGTCTTCCACATGTGGCTATCCAGTTTTCCCAGCACCATTTATTGAATAAGGTTTCTTTTCCGCAGTGTATGTTTTTGTCTGCTTTGTCAAAGATTAGATGGCTATATGAGGATGGTTTTATATCTGGGTTCTCATGTCTATT
>NW_012140191.1:2057149-2070969 GCF_000956105.1 Propithecus coquereli
TAGCTAACCGAATCCAGGTGCTTATTAAGAAAATAATCCATCGGAACCAAGTGGGCTTCATCCCAGAGATGCAGGGATGGTTCAACATCGCAAATCTATAAACGTAATTCACCACATAAACAGAAGCAAAAACAAAAACCATATGATCAGAAAAATGTTGAGTTCTATTGAAATAGAGGACCCGTAAGATTCTCTCCAGCTCTGAAATACATTGTTGCTGGGGCTACAGACTATTGAGTTTGAGAAAGATGACAAGTGTACAAAGTAGCATCACTTGATTATATTAAATAGTTTTTATTAGAATTTCCTTTTTACATAATTTTATTAATGCAACACTTAGTCACCTTTTTTCTGTTTCTAGATCCATGTTGATTTCATATCAACAGGTTACGTCTCTGTACCTTCAGCCTCAGTTCCCAAGTCTTTAAGACTTAGAGTCATTCAGCTTACCAACTGGCCAGTGTTTTAAAGGTCTGCCTATAGTATCTTAATTTGTCTGTTCCTCAGTTTTCTTCTCTGTACAATGGATATAGTATTAGTACCCATAAAGTTTTTTATAAAAAATTAAATAATCTAATTTTCTTGAAGTACCTGGCATGCAGTAGGATTCATATAATGCTATCAACTATTAACTATTATTATGGTAAAAAATCAGCTCCTTTTCCATTTAACCTGAGTTGATCCTGAGATTCATTATCCTCATGAGTAGCATGACTTTTCAACTGGTTCTTTTGTCTCCAGGCCTTTGAATATTTTTCTAGTTGCTAGATACCACAAACCTTTCATTTTTGTTTAATAGCTTTGAGAGTTTCTTTTTCTCCTTGAGTAAGCCATTTTTTGTTGCCAAAATAAAACAAAACAAAATCCTTTTTCTTCTTCCCATTATTTCCAATTTTTATCCCCTACAGATTCCTCCTTACACCTCACAGTCCTCTCCCCGTTCACCTTGCCTGTGGAGCATTGTATAGCTTAAATAAAATGTGGAGACTATTTTAGAGAAATCACTATTTATGTTCTTGCATCTCCACTGCAATGGCCATGGCCTCAGACCAATTATTGAATTATTCTCAAATCCACCACAACTTTAAGGGAAAGAGAGTTCTATTCCATAAATATTTACTAAAGATTACATGGGAACTGTAGCACTTTTAGGGGCAAGATTTAAACCCTTTTCTGAAAAGCTGTCCACTACAATCAGGCCTCACAAAGCACAGTTTTTCTAAGATGAAGACTACAGTAACTTAACATTTCAAGGGAGAAAGAAAAGAAGGGAAGCTTCTTTTATACCATACCTAGTTTGTAGAATTATAGGAATTTAGCAGAAAAGAACAGATATCCTCAGCACTTCCTCCTCTAACCTCAGCCTGTCCTTACTCCCATTGCCACCCCAGGCAATATGGCATGAAAAGGCTCAGCAAGAAATATTCATTTGTAAAAGAAAAACAAATCATTATAGCAACACTCACTGGTCATTCTGTAGCAAATGTGCAATGCTCAGATTTTGTATTTTCCTGAAATAACATGCACATTTTAGGCATGAAATTATGATTGTTTGACTGTGAAATACTGCACCCAAACACCATGTGGCTTTTAGCAGCATATCATCATATCAAGAACTATTTTTACCCTTTGGCGATTTTTCCTGCTTTGGCTCTGAGAGTTAGTCCATACGGTATTTGTATGTGGCATCAGTGGCAAAGATTTTTTAGAAGAGTAGATTTCTTCATTTAAACAGCATCACTGTGTAGTACCATATACCAATGATAGCACAGAATCTCAACTAGAAATTAAAATAGCATGCTTTCAGGTTCAACTGGTATGAAATTAAGTCATAGTATGAACAAGGGAGGAACAAAGATGTGAAAGTACTTGGAACATACTTGTCTGTTCTTTTTATTTTCCTTAAAAAATGATTTAAATATGTACTAAATTTTAGCATATTAGAACAATAATATATTTACCAATGCATATTCTACATCTCTCCCCAATTATTCCGAATCCTAGTGGCGATGAACTTTGTCCAGCATCTCATTTGATAAAAACAGACACAAAGCCTTAGAACTTCCATGCATTTTTTGCCTTTCAGAAGCCTGGGAAGAATAAAAGAGCAACTTCTTGAAAGATTTAAGCACATATTGGTCCCCTTCCAGGACACAGACATGAAGCCATATAAGAAATATTTTGAAAAGACAACCAAAATTAGCCAAACTCTTTAAACTTTCAAAATGCTTGGAGCAAAAGTCTGTTTTAGTTTAATCCAAATTAGTTTGCAGACTTAACTAGAGAGAGAAGCTATAGGAAAATATGAGCTGGCTTAACGTGTGTGTCTTGTCTATAACTACAAAGTTGGCTTTTGTTTCTTGAAGAAACAGATCTGGTTATGGGGTTTTCCAAACCTGTGATGACATAAAAGTATAGTGCATGTGATGCTGAATATGGATTCTTAGATTCAAAAATTCAATTTACATTGGAAATAAAACCAAACCATGCCAATTCACTTAAAATTTCTACCACCCTGTCCTTTTTCAGGAAATAACACTGTAAGGAAGATTAATTAAATCAGCATTATTTTATACTCACCCAATATGTATCACTGTTTGACTTGGTGGGTAAATGATTCCAAAGCTGCAGAAATCACTTTTTAAGTTCTACTAAGTTACTCATATACTTTCTTCTCATAGTTACTCTTGTAGTTACTTCTTTAAGTAGCCTCCCAGAACCACTGCTTTGTAATAAAATATTTCAGAGTTTCTATAGATATAAACTGAAGCTCAACTTGTCCATGCAACCTAACTTGTTGCATATGTATGACAAGAAAATTCCACTTTGTCAGTTGATTTATTGTTGTATCAGAAAAAGTAAACTCTTGAACGCCAGTAGGAAACACTATACTGTTCCATTCTACTTATGACATTTCAACGTAGGCCAGAAAATAACTGGATTTATTTTCTCAAGTGAGCAAACTGAAATAAAAACAAAAACAAAGAGGTAAAATTTTTGCCAAAATTAAAGTTTTTATATAGTTTCCAATATAAAAATTACTCTTCTTTCTGACAATGGTCAAGCTTCATTTTATAAGTTTATCTTTTCTAGAAAAGTCTTGATAAATCATTTGTTCATTAAAATTTGTCATATAAACTAAGAAGGAGGATACTAGGTAAAGAAACAAATACATGAAGTAATGAATTAATTTCTAGCTAATCCTTTTAGTGAAATATCTGCTTGATAACTGGACTTGATTAAGGCAATGTAACTGTCCTTGTTATTTTTCATCATATATTTTTAAAAGTCCATACAACAACAGCAGCAACAGCAACAATAGAAAACACCATTAGCAAGTATTTATAGGTTTGTGCAAATGCTAAAAAAAAAAAAAAAGTAACATTTAAATTTCTCAATCTAAAAGTAGGAACTATTATTACCCCATCTTAGAGAAGATAAGTCTGAGGCTTGGAAAAGATGAATATAGCTTGCTTCAGGTCACAAATCTAGTGTACGGCAGTCAAGACATTGAAACAATTCATCTGACTTTAAAGCCTATATATGACTTACTCACATTCCTGTGTTCTTTTCCTCGTGCACAGGAAACCAGCCAAGTGGGTACTCAGTGAGCTAGATTACCAAAGCTGTCTTTATTATGATTTCCTTTCAAGTTGTCATTCTTCCCCATCCTTCTCTTTCACCCTCCCACCACCATATGGGGGGGTATTGCCATTGAAAATGCAGAGTGGCTTTCAAAAAAAGTATTTGCATGATTAGCAAGGCTAATAGAAGTCTGTTTGAGTTACTGTTGCCGATGAACTCTACCGTGGTTGTCAAACAAAAGAAAGGGGCAAGGAATATCAAATAGAAAAAAAGCGCCTAAATTACTATTCTCAGTTTCCCAAAGTGTGACATATGAAGGAAACTTCTCTAATGAAGGAAAACACATTAATTCTCTTAAACAGAATGGTGGCACTTGAAGTTGTTTCAATATGTTATTCAGCTTTATGCTGTGAAGCAACTTACAGTACTCCAATTGTTTACTCACTCAGCTACATGTAAAATGTGTACTTAGGAATGCTTTATAATAAGATGTTCAACAAAGTCTGTGTTATTTAACTGCACTGATTAGAAGGGGCAAGCATTTCATTTTGGCACAGTGTGGCCAACTACCTCATTTCATCCTGTTTGAAATGTTACTCAGAGTTCAGAATGCCAAGCTTTGAGCAGAGAACAGTGCGTGGGTTTTTTTTTTAAATAAAATAAAATAAAATAACAATAGTGATGATGAGAAGAGAATGAAATAATGCAATTCTTGGTTTTGACAGATGGCAACTAGTTCAGGGGCTGGGGGGAAAGTGAGTCCCATGATGTTACCATAACAGAATCTTAAAAAAAAAAAAAAAACCTGGGATTACAAAAGAAGCAAAGTTTAAATCCACCCTGTAGGAGTGTGGGTCACCAAAGTACAGGGTGACTAAATGAGAAAGACTCGAACAAAATGTCTATGAGAAGAGCTACTGGAGAAGAGAAGAAAAAAATTCACAGTCAGCCTGAAAACAAACTTGACTTTAATGGTGATCATATTAAAAGTATAGCAGAGGCCGGGCGCGGTGGCTCACCCCTGTAATCCTAGCACTCTGGGAGGCCGAGGCGGGCGGATTGTTCGAGCTCAGGAGTTTGAGACCAGCCTGAGCAAGAGCAAGACCCCGTCTCTACTAAAAATAGAAAAATTAGCCGGGCATGGTAGCGCATGCCTGTAGTCCCAGCTACTCGGGAGGCTGAGGCAGGAGGATCGCTTGAGCCCAGGAGTCCAAGGTTGCTGTGAGCTAGGCCGACGCCACGGCACTCTAGCCCGGGCAATACAGTGAGACTTTGTCTCAAAAAAAAAAAGTATAGCAGAAAACCTTCTTGAGCAAATCAAGGGCAGCAAGGAAAACAAGAAAAAGGTACATGGAGTTGCTTAAGCTTTCTTTGTAAGCTAATAGAAATAAAATATTTGGTTGGTCTCAACAACACCATTAAAAATGGGAAAAAGACATGAACAGAAGCTTTTCAAAAGAGGATAGACTAATGGCCAAAAACCATATGAAAAAATGCTCAACATCTCTAATCACCAGGGAAATGCAAATCAAAACCACAATGAGATGTCACTTATCTCCAGTGAGAATGGCTTTTATCAAAAAGTCCCAAAACAATAGATGCTAGAGTGGATGCAGACAGAAAGGAACACTTATGCACTGTTGGTGGGACTGCAAACTAGTACAACCTCTATGGAAAGTTGGAGCATAGAGGGTGGAGGGTCCTCAAAGAACTAAAAGTAGACCTACCATTTGATCCAACAATCCTACTACTAGATATTTACCCAAAGGAAAAAAGTCATTTTATCAAAAAGACACTTGCACTCTAATATTTATTGCAGCACAATTCACAATCGCAAAAATGTGGAATCGACCCAAGTGCCCATCAATTCATGAGTGGATTAATAAAATTTGGTATATGTATACCATGGAGTATTACTCAGCCATAAAAATGAATTAATACCCTTTGCAACAATCTGGATGGAACTGGAAACCATTCTTCTAAGTGAAGTATCGCAAGAATGGAAAAACAAACACCACATGTACTTGCTATTACATTTGAATTAACTGATCATCACTCATGTACAAGATGGAAGTAAAACTCAGGAGAAATCAACCATATGGGAGGGGGGAGGAAGGGAAGGGTGAAATCAAACCTAATGGGTACAATGTACACTATCTTCTGATGGGCACACTTATAACTTTGACTCAAGCAGTGCAAAAGCAATCCATGTAACCAAAACATTTGTACCCCCTGGGATATTCTGAAATAAAAAAAAGAAATAAAATATTTGGATGGTGAACCCTGAGATTTGTTGCTGTCTACCTATATGAGTTCCAGATTTTGCTCCACAAACAAGGACATTTATTCCTTCTCAATATAGAATGAGACCATTTATCTGAAGAAAAATGTCATGTTAGAAAATTGCGCTCTATTTCCTCACTTCCTCTTACATTTAGGTGAAGAAATGGAAGTCCAAACAACTCAAATGACCATTAAATAGAGTCACTAGTAGATGCTGTACTTGCAGGCAGGGTGTGTGCCACAGCAAGGGAAATAACATTTTAATCCCTTCATGCTAAATTATGTATTTATTTTTTACATTTCTACAATTCTGAAATGTGAGTGCATTTACAATTAATGTGTATATTTAAAGAGGCCATGTTTTAGTTCTTTTCCTTTGTTTTTCTTTTTTCTTTTCTCTTCTTTTTTCTTGTCTTTACTTTTTTCCCTTCCTTCTTTCCTTCCTTCCTTCTTCACTTTCTTTTATCTTCTCCTCTAAAGAGGCTGTTGTTAAATCTATAACCCATTTTACATTCTTCCTTCTGTCAGACAGACAAGTAACTTCAAGACTCCCGACGGCTGGGCGCGGTGGCTCACATCTGTAATCCTAGCACTGTGGGAGGCCGAGGCAGGAGGATCCCTGGAGGTCAGGAGTTCGAGACCAGCCTGAGCATGAGCGAGACCCCATCTCTACTAAAAATAGAAAGAAATTAGCTGGACAACTAAAAAATATATAGAAAAAATTAGCCGGGCATGGTGGCGCATGCCTGTAGTCCTAGCTACTCAGGAGGCTGAGGCACAAAGATCGCTTGAGCCCAGTAGTTTGAGGTTACAGTGAGCTAGGCTGATGCCATGGCACTCTAGCCCAGGCAACAGAACAAGACTCTGCCTCAAAAAAAAAAAACCCAGATTGAGATCTAAGTCAATCATGGGACACCCAATAAGCAGATCATAGGATGATGGAACTTTTGAGAAAATACCGCTACAAGTACAGCTAAAAATTTTCTTGTTTAAAAATTTCAAATCCACTGAAGCATTAGCCATACAATGACTAGAACACTTCTTTCCTAACTGTAAAGTGTTTTCTTCACTCTGTCACATTTATCATTTTAATTATTTTTTCACAATCATTTAAATTACAGAAAAAGATTATGATGCTTTTCTCACCTTTAAGCTTCTGGTAAGTACAAAGTAAAATTGAGACTAAGTCAATAATTTGTGAATTTTATCAATACAGATGATTCATATTTTATGAAGATTAGACTTGTGTAGAAAGTTGATTTAAAATTATTATATTGAATAAGTTGATAAAACTCCATTTTAATTTTTATATCATAGAAAGTAAGCCTGAAAGAGTTTTCACATATGTCTGCCATAGATCCAGAAAATGTGAGTAGAAATTATTTCTGTGGACTAAATTTAAAAGTCAGTGAAATAAGGTCTAGCTAGCAAAGAAAATGCATGTATCTACTTAGTTATAAAAATTTTAGATTATCTTATTGATGTGTTCATATGATCCAAATTCTTTCTAGGAATCATCACAATACAACTTCCTAAGATGCCTCATTGTGTAAAAAGCAGGGAGAGGAGGGAAGAAACAAGACCTAGTCATTTATTTTTGTTTCTTTTTTCTTGTGTATTAGCATTCATATTTTATGAGTCCCATTTCCTTTGAAAATTGCTACTGGTTTGGTTGCAAACATTTTAAAGATCAGGACCATATCTTATTCATCAATTTTTACAACTATTAGTGCAAGACTGGTTTTTGATCAGTGTTAGGTAAAAATAATCATCCTCCCTCTTTTCCTGATTCTAACAGTCAAGGATACTATTGATTTATTAAAATATCAGTTCTAATTAATAAATCCAACTACTGTTGGTCCAAGTAAAAGTGCAACATTGAAAAATTGTCAGGAAGTTTATATTCATTCTAAAGAGAAATCTCTACCTAAACATTTTTCAGATTGGGTAAGATGCAACTTTTATGACCAAAGTGATCTTTTTTGCTTTATGCTTGTTTTCTGTTCCAGATATTGTACAAATCAGACACCTTCTTTCTCCAAACATTCTTCCAAATGAAACAATACAGATCTATTAGTGTAATTATCACATAAGGTCACTTACCACTTTATATTATAATTGCTGCAGATTGTGAATGATGTATGAAATGAAAGCATCTGCAGTGCAAATATAACATGGGCAGGAATGTGCTGTGTGCTAATTAGGTAACCATCTCATGATAAGACCCCAGGGAAACACAGGACAGCAAAAGCCCACAGTGCTCTGCAGTCACAAGGCAACAAAACATTCCTAAGGAGTTCAAAAATGTATCCATTATTAAGTATAATCCTTTCCTCTTCTCAGACTCTCTGAACTCTGTTTCCTGCGAGCACATACCCCTTCTGTCTACTTCATCCTGTGCAATGCTAATCAGGCCCCGACAGTCAAGAACCATTTGATTGTTGAGAAACCATTCTATTTATTCAGATTAAAGATTGAGGACTCAACTTTTTATTTGAAGAGTGTTGATGAGTTTTGGTATTTTATTGTGTTTCCCTGGAACTTGCTGTTGTTCTTTTCATTTCTAGAGTGACACATTGCTAAGTAAGGATGTCAAGGCTTAGTCATCACAGCCTCGACTTATTGGCATGGAATGAATGACATTCATGTTACTTAAAGTAAAACCCTCCTTTCTTTAGGTAGCTTATACAGCAAGTTTAGATCAAACAAAATACATAGACCAAAAAAAAAAATGTTTTACAAACTGAATTCTTAACTAATTCTTAAATGTCTAGTTGAGTGTTTTTTTTTAAGACAGAATCTTGCTCTGTCGCCCCAGGTAGAGTGCAGTGCCATCATCGTAGCTCATTGCAACCTCAAACTCCTAGGCTTAAGCCATCCTCTTGCCTCAGCCTCCTGAATAGTGCCAACACTCCTAGCTAATTTTTCTATTTTTAGTAGAGGCGGGGTCTCGCTCTTGCTCAGGCTGGTCTTAAACTGCTGAGCCCAAGCAATCCTCTTGCCTCAGCCTCCCAGAGTGCTAGGATTACAGGTGTGAGCCACCACACCCAGCCTAGTTGAGTGTTTAATGTGGATGAACTGCAAATTTCAAGAGGCTGACTGAACCTGAGCACCTGACACCAAATACATAGAACTATTTGACCAAATTAACCAGTTAGATGTTCCTTCTCTGCTTCCACAATGCACTACTGGAAATATCGGTTTAATTGCCTGCTGCCCCCATTTGGGTAGAGAGGATTTAGTGCCACAAAGTCAACTACTAAAATGCATGATCTAATCATCCCATATACCAACAATGACACTTACTTTCTTCTGTTGTGGTCAGTTTGCTATTTATATAATATTTTCTCCATTTCTTGCTTTCTTCTTGAGTGCAACATAATGTACTTCTCGTGATGTTACCCTGTCACTTCCCATTGCCACTCCAGTACAGCAGGTTTCCCATGAACTTGTCTTCAGTGACAGCATTTGACCTTGTGGTTAGTTTCTTGTCTTTCTATTTACTGTTATTTGTGACTCATAAGTGTTGCTAATAAAATTTGTCTACATGATTCACACAACAGGTTTGGATCTTTGGTAAACTCCTCTGGTTTGAAACTTTTGCCTACGTTGATGTTTTTCTGCCAGTCTTCTAATTGAAGGACTTCTTATCTTGATCAATTTTCTCTAGCTTTTGCTACATCACAGCTACTTAAGTAAGCAGAACTTAATGCTTACTGCTTTTCATTCCCTAGCATCAGTTTTTAGATTGAGAATGTGATTTCCTAAATGTTGGTTGTTAATACAGATAGGGTAAACTTATTTCTAAACTATATGTTTATACGCTTGCTAATAAAGCCTAATTATGTTTTTTTTCTTATTGAAAATATGTACTGAGTGTTTACTATGTGACAGGAATAGATATAGATTCTCAGACATTGGAAAAAAACAAGCAGAGAGCATCATTGTCCTCATAGAGTTTGTACTACAGATGGAAGAAAACAAACAAATAAGCAAGAAGATTCTCAGGTAGTTATAAGTATTTGGCACAAAATTAAGAGTGCAATTCAATAGTGAATGCAAATTTAGACTGAGGATTTAGGAAGATATCTCTGAGGATGTGATATTTATGCAAAGATCTGAATGACACAAAGGAGCTAGCTGTGATAAAATCTATGGGAAGAACATTTCAAGTTGAAAGAAGAGTTAGTGAAAAGGTCAAAAGGCAGAAATAAGCTTAGTTCCATTAGAAGTTCCTAGAAGGTCTTAAGCCTGGAAATATGTGTACAGTGCAGGATTTTAAAATATCTCTCAGGCTGCAATGGGAAGAATTGAAGAGTCGGGGTATAAACAACAGGATTGTTATTAAATAGTTCATTGTTGCAGTAGTCCAAGCAAGATGAGATGGTGGCTTGAACAAGGGAGGAGGTAGTGAAAATGGAAATAATTGAATGGATTTGGAATATATTTTGGAAGCAGAATTTACAAGACATACAAGAGAAGAGATGGCAAGAGCACTAGCAGAAAGAGAGCAGTAACTTATAATTCCTAGAGTTGTGGGGATCAACCAGGTAGACGTGGGTCTACTTATACAGGTAGGGAAAAACAGGGGAGGAGCTTGTTCTTTGGGAAGAGGGGAATAGAAGTTTTGCTTAAGACGTATTTTAACTTACAGAGCCTGACAGTTATGCCTGTAAGAATGCAATGCCTAATTAGCACAGGAGATAAATTTGAGATTCACTGGAGACCAGTGACTAAAAGAACTCATCTAAAGAGTTTATATAGATAGACAAGATAAAAGGGAGCAGAGATAGCCCCCAAGAGCTCTCCAATGTTAGAGGTGGAACAGAGGAAGCAAACAGAGGAAACTGAAAAGGAAAGGCCAGTGAAGTAGGAAATGTTACTACAGTGTGGCATTCCAGAAGCCAAATAAAGAAAAGTATTGCAAGAAAGAAGGAAAGGTTTGTTATGTTGAATGCTTGTGAGAGGTTAAGAAAATAACAGAGGAGTGACAACTTGATCAGAAACATGGATTCCCTTACAACCTTGACAAGAGCAATCTCAGTGGAGTAATGGAGACCGAAGCCCAGCTGGAGTGTGTTGGAAAGGGAATATACAATAATGAAGTTATTTTAGTCAATTATTTCAACGAAGATTTTCTGTGAAATTAGATGGGGGAATGGAACAGTAGTTGAAGAGCAATGTAGGTTAAGGATGTATCTTTTGCCATTTAAGATATTGCATATTTGTGTGCTAATAAAAGAGATCCATAAAGGCAAAAATACATGATGCCAGGGAAAGGCAGCACTGACCTTAATGACGTGGTGCAGATTCTATAACTTTGTGTCACTTTCACTTACTAGAACTTATTTTAGGCTAATTTAAAATTTCATTTTTGTATTTGATTCAAAGATCTCCCCTCTCCCCTTTCTGCTTACTTGAAGGACATAAAGAATTTGAAGGAATGGGACTAGTATCTGCGTTTTTCTGTCATGCCTATTTCTTCTTTTGGGTCTGATACCTCTGAGGTTGGAGGCAAAGAGGAAAAGTAGCTAAAAAGGAGACTGCATGTTATTGTTGGAGGTATCCCAGGGTTTCTTCTGTATCTTTCTGAAGCCTGGATCCTGTATTAAATCACAGATTTTCTTGAAGATAATATTCAGCTTTACCCCAAATCCCCTGTACCAAAGGACGAAGTCAGAGAGGGGCAATCTGGATTCCTTCAACCCCAGTGGTTCTCCCCAGCCCACACTTTCTCTCCAGAAAGGCTTCACTTCACAGGAGCAGCCCTGCATAATTTCCATCTCCTCTCATTTCCCACCTCCTCGCCTTGTTCACAGGGCACCATAAACCTGACACATTCCTCTTCTTCATACTCTTAAGAGCTGAGAAGTGGGTTGAGTTGGATTTGCTCCCATCTTCTCAGGATATTCCACCACATTTTCCTTCAGAAGTACCCAGATAAGGAGCAGGGACAAGGTCTAAGTGTAAATTCTCCTTCGATCACCAGGGAACATTCTGGTGATTCCCTCGATTCTCTCTCTTCCAAAAATACTGTCATAATTTTTGCTTTGATAGACATAACAGAAAGAATTGTGCATTTTATAGCTCAGCAAGCATTCAGCCAGGAAAGCAGACTTCAGTTTCCTCTTCTTTGGGGCACCTGTAATCGCTATGACTCTCTCAAAGAACCACTCTCTTTTTTCACTTGGCTTGTGTGAAAAGAACTACTTTATAACGTAAATGATGTACTTTTAGAAAAACTTCTCTCCCTTCTCCCCAATCATCTCACAAAGACTGGAGAGGAAGGAAGATGGTTGTTGAGTGCCAATGGCAGTAGAAGAACGTGGCCGGGAAATTACCAAGTTTTATGACGAAATTGTTGGAAATTGCTTCTGTGTAATTTGTATACAAGGGTACATAATAAGCGAGCAAGTTGGGGCTCAAATCTAGTCTGTGTAGCACTCGTGAAACTCAGGCCATGGAGCAGAGCTGCATTTATTTAATGAGTGCTTTCTCTAATTCCCTGTGGGTGGGTATGATTTAGGGCTGCCATGGTTATACTTTTTATTTTCATTCCTGGGCCAATAACAGATTTCAGAGCAACAGGAAACATCTCAATCAAAATCCTTTTACACTATGAGTATGTACACTCAGTTGGCTTTTGTGTTTGCTAAGTCATTCTGAAGAGTCTACTTTAAATATCATTTAACATCAGGGTGAAATTAACGTGAAAATAAGTAAACCCCTTGTTCAACTGAAATTGATTCTTCAAAATATTTGAAAGGTTCTATTATAGAAAAACAATAACAACAAAAAATATACATTCACAAGAGTCAGGCAGATTTGGGTAGAACCTCCAGTTCTATTATTTATTGACTGAGTTGTCTTGGGCTCTGTACTTAAATTCTTTGAATTTTAGCATGTTTAAGTATAAATTGAGGCTCTTAATGTTATTTCACAGGATTAATTTCAGGCACAATGAAATAATTATGTAAACATCTTGTGTAATGTCTGGCAATATGACACATGTACAATAAAGGATGAATATTTTTAACACTTACTATTTAATGAAGACCTAAAAATCATGCCCTCGTATTCAATTGTGTTAAACTATAAATTATGTGATGGTAGGAACCATGTCTTATTTACTTCTGAAACAATACCTGCCACATAGTAGGAAGTCTATAAATACCTGCTGAAGGAAACTGAACAGAATTCCTTGATGGAACTTGTCAGCAACAGAGTCAAACCACAACCAAATAATGTCATTCAGTTTTCCATACCAATTGCTGTGTAACAAACCACCTCAAAACTTAGGTGTTTAAAACAGCACAACATTTATTTTGCTTACAAATCACAATTATGGCAGACCTACGTTGGGACTACTGACTCTACTTAGTGTCAGTTGGGATTGCTCAAGGCCTGGAATCATTTGAAGGCTCACAAATTTACAAGTTGGTGCTTGGGCTAGAAAAACCTGGGAGTTGGAACAGCTCGGAAGACTTTGGCATTTCTCTCAATCTCTGTGTGGTCTTTCCAGCTTGATGACTTCAGGGTAGACAGATTTCTTAAATGCTAGCTCAGAGCTCCCAAGGCATGAGTCTTGAGACAGAGAGAGAGAGAGAGAGAGAGAGAGAGAGAGAGAGCGTGTGCACAAGTGTGCATGCCCAGAGAAAATGTATCATGACCCAGATCAGCAGTAACTTCCATTACATTCTCTTCATTTAGTTGTAAAGAAGAGCATATCATTGTGGCCACTGCTTTAAAATACAATTTGCCACAGTCTCATTGGCAATGTTGTTTAGTAATTAGTCCAATGTAATCTAACCAGCATTTTGTGAATAAGAGCAATAAAGAACATCACAGCTTTCCTGGTTACAATGACAGCAATGTCTGCAAAATTCCAAGGCACATTTTCTTCAGCACACCATAAGTGTAGGACATTCCAATGAGTTGTACTTTTCCATTTG
>NW_012140191.1:2071924-2080330 GCF_000956105.1 Propithecus coquereli
CGATTGACATCACAGTTGGCCATATAACTTGCTTTGTCCAGTGGAACGCAAGGAAGAATATGTGTGACACTTCAAAGATAGGTTATCATGTGATTCTAATACTCTTTTTCCCCTGATGCAAGAGACCAGCAATGTCCTGGGTAGCAGCTTCTGCCTTCAGCCTGGATCCCAGAACAAATTTGACTCAGAACAGAGCCATAACCAACCCAGAACGGATATATAGTACACAGGATTAATGAACTTGTTGTAAGCCACTTTCTTTGAGGGTGTTTGTTACTGCAGCATAACTTAGTCTAACCTGTCTGACACAAACTCTGTCCGGTCAGCATTAGTTATGGCTGGCTCAGTCCTGAATAGAGTTTTTCACCCACAACAATCTACCATCCACAAACTACCTGCTTAAGTTTGACGTTAGACATAAAATGAGGTCCTATTCTCATAAATAATGGCAAGATGATCATTATCGAGATGACTTCATTTGTGTTTTCAAAAGGATTAGAGATTAATATGTTTGTTCGCAGTTGACACTAAACTCTGCAAAAATTGTGTGATTATTAGTATTATGTGCTAAATTGGTAAAATGCTGAGGTCAGTTTATTTTACGTACTTTAAATAACTGAGAACAAGAGTTAGAATATTGAATAAAAGCGGGTGAACTCCAACAGCAATAAATATTATCTCCCAAGTTTTCATCCTTTTAGTTCAAGAACTGTGATAGTACATTAAAGTCAGTAATGTGCTATTTCTCTTAAGGCAAGAATGCCAGTGTTAGTTGTGCATGAAAAATAAAGTAGTACTTTGTATTAGTCAAAACAGGCTAAGTAACAAACAACCTCAAAATCTCAGTGGCTCAGCACCTATGATTTATTTCTGGTTCACGCAAAGTGCGCTATAGGTCAGGTCACCCTCTTGGGCAGCTGTTCTCTGTTTGGCAACATAACAATCTAAACTGTTTCCCTCTTATTGCTCCACGCTCTCAGCAAACACTTTCCATGATTAGAATTGGAGAAATATAGACTAGAGAATTTTATTCCAGGAGATTTTCATTGCCTCCACCTAGAACTGACACATTTCATTGGCCAATTAGTCATATGGCCTTACCTGAAGTTATGTGAGGCTGGCTCAGTGGGCTCAGAATAAAGAGGAATATTGCTGAACAATGGTGATGTTTATCACATGCTCTTCTCATGTTTGAATATGAAAAGAATGGTCTAATAAGGGATGATTACATTGATGGAAATGGAAAGAGAGAAAGGTTGCACAAAATTTTAGTTTTATAGTCATTGAATTCTATATACAAAATAAAATAGAGAAAGGAGTGTTTTATCATTAATGGTAAGTTTCCCTCAAATTATACAGTAACATCTCACACCACTGTATTTCTTTCAATAGAATAGTAGGATACCACTGGAAGAATAGAGTTGGAAATAATAATAACAGCAATATTGTTAGCTAACATTTGTTGAGTACTTATTCTTTGCTAGGCACTATTTAAAGAGCTTTATAGCAACTATTTTATGCAAAATATCCTACTCTACTTTTCAGATGTAGAAAACAATTATTATTGACCTAGAAAAGTGTATTTAGAATCTTTTAGTAGTAATTATTACAGTCAAATCTATCTCAAAGAAAACATGAATGACTGACACCAAAGAATGTGTGATATTAATGACAATATCTCATTCTATATGGTAGTTTTCATATTTCTTTACATTCCCTTATGATTTGGCAGCAGTTCAAAGATAACATATGTGCATTCCAGTGCTCCAAGTATTTTTGAGTCTGTGCTAACATAAAATGTGCTTTCACCTCACCAACTTTGTGCTGTAATACCAACTGGGGAATATTCTCATGTATGTCAATCAGACATAGGGTAGACACTAGAAATCTTAATCCTTTCTTAGGTCGTCATGGAGGCAGGGGAAAGAACTTAAACAAAGAAATTATAAGACTATCCAAGCTCTTATAAAAAAGGGAAAATAAAGGAAAAGGCATGCAGAATTCAGGACAGTGAAGTGGAGGAGAATGTAATGGGGAAGATACACAAGGAATTGTGAAAGATATTTATAAACTTTTATTTCTTAAAGTGAATATGGAGTATATAGGTATTTATTTTATTTTAAAAATGCATATATACTCATGCATATATACAATTTTCACAAATTGAAAAAGAAGTCTGGGAGAAAAAAACTTAAAGAGACACAAAATCACAGCTATATTTCACTCCTAAAATCACCTGACACTTTTATTTTTGCTATGAAGTACAAAAGACTTTGGCGGAAGATGATGATAAAAAAACATTGTGAAGTAATAGTGACCATTTTCATTGATAGGTAGATATACACAGTGGTAATGTATCAAAATTAATAAGGTTAGATTAACAATCATTGCAATGCTAAATTATTAGGCACAGATTTTATGACTGGTGATTTCCAACTGATCTGCTGGTGTCTACTCGCTGTCCGTCACATTCGGTCTCCACACCGATGCTGTAAATCTTTGTAAAATGCAAACCTGGTGTCTGATTTCTGCTTAACATCCTCCAAGGTCACTAGAATTTCCATGGAATGGTGTCAGGATCCCTGCCTATTTTTTAAGCTTCATTTTCTACTATTCTCGTCATGTGATAAAAAGTCTACTCAGCCACATGCTGTCCCTCTCCCTTGCTACGCTCTTTCTCAACTTCCTGCTTTTGTACATGCTGGACGCTTTTCCTGGAATTACTTTCTCCACCTATCTGTCTGGCAAATTGTTACTCAGCTTTTAAAATTCAGCTCAAATCTCACCTCTTTTTAGCAATTCTCCAGACTTCTCTAAGAGGATTTTAATACTTGTTCCTTAAGCTCTCACAGCACTTGTCTGTACCTTCATAGACGTTACTTCACGTATTTCTGTTGGTTTGTGAATCTGTCTCTCCCACTGGAATGCGGGAGCCTAAGGAGGGTTGAACTCTCTTCTGTTCACCTTTGTATACTTAGTGTTTAGAATCGTGACTGAAACACAGTGGCACTTAGTAGATGATTATTAAATGAATGATGAAAAGTGATTGAAGATAAGGATATTTAAAATCAAGTGTTCAGAACTCCAAATATAACTAAATCTAGTGTCCCTCAGGTTTGATTGATATCACTTCATTCTGAACATGATAATGTTCTATTTATATCTGACCCAATCATTTATATAGTGGCTTCATCAATTTCATGTGGCATGAACCTGATGCTATGATGATGCATTACACGCATTCTCTCTGGTCTTCACATCAACCCTTCTAAGATAAGTATTATTATCCCCATTTCCTAGAGAAAACCTGAAGCTCAGAACAGTGAAATAACTTGTCCAAAGTAAGATAGCTAAAAAGTGGTAGATTCAACCTCCAAGTGTGCCCCAACTGGACATATTCTAACTCCAATGCACAGAAAGGAGCATCAGGGATTAAATAGGTGTGAAGAGTTTTCGATGTACAATAACAATAACACAAAGCCACTAGCAAACCTGGATGATTGACACCCAGATAACCTATTCTGGGACAACAAAAACCATGAAGGGGCTGTTGTATGTCCACGATAGACGTATTTTAAGACTTTGAATCTGGAGACAGGAAGACCCTTCTTTTAAAGTCTGTATTCCTGAGCTATAGAAAAGGAGAAAATTTCAGTAAATTCATTTTGAGAATTTTTATTTATGCCAACAATTTGGGTGAACACTTCCCTTCTGATCAAAAATATTTGTGGTCATTTTCCTCAAGAACAAAAGTCTTAAAGTTCTGGCTTTCTACTCACATTATTTTTATCTCGATAAGAAAAACAAATAGTCTAGACTTTGTCCAGGCTGATTCCTAGCTTGGAGATTCAGAACCATAACTTTATTATTTTTTTAAGTAAGATTGTTTCCATTTGTCTGATTATGTTTCAAAACCATATCTGGTGGCCCTTTTGTTATGACAGAGGTGTCTGTTTGTTGTTCTGTGGTGAACATACCTTGCTCTTACTTTGTAAAACCTTATCTTGCACTCACTTTGTAAACCTATCTTGTCTGTCCTCAATAAACTTCATTTCATGCTTGGGGAAAAAAAAACATGTCTAGGTCATTCTATTTCTATTGACACGTTTTATTGCTCCTGACAATTCTGAAAGATCTATGAAATTTTACTTTGTCTAATCGTATAGAAATAATTTATTTAAACGTGAATATAGTCATGATTTGACTACATAGAAATTATTGTTCAATGTTAATATTATAATGGTAAGAAATAATTTATTTAAACTTTATTATTTTCCTTTACTAAAGTAATGAGGACAACTTAATCTATCTTTGTTTTTTTAGTGGGTAGTCTTTTGTGTGTTGACTGGAAAAATAATTACCAAATCAATTGTTTAATTTATTGAATGTTGGTGGTTTATAAAATATTGTATTTTAAAAGCATAATTAAAAGATATGCACAAAAAAGATATCCAGAAGCAAATCTCCTTAACTAAAATAGAAGATCTGCCTATAATTTTAAGATTATAAATCCAACAAAAGGCAATGTGTGCCAATGTGGCAATACTCATGCATGAAATGCTTAATGAAATATGCTATTTCTAGTACAAATAATTGCCTTTGTTTTCATCATCTTGCCTAGTGCATCGTAGCAGGCTACAGAATAGTGTATGTTTTATCCTGATCTACAATCAGACAGTTCATAAAACTAATGGAAATGAAGATTTTTCTGTTTGAAGTGGTCAAATTTCCATTTTCAAACACATCACGGCTTATAACCACTGATGGCATTTGGGTTTGCTTTTGAGTTTTAGGATAATAGCACATTACAGAGAAAATCTACCAATTCTTTGTCAGTTGAACTATGAGGGAAAAAGGCCCATTATCTACCTAGAAGAAAAGCAAATCTACATGGTGTTTTTAAATGAAAAATATATATTTGTTTGTAGCTGTGTGCTATTTGTAAATTTAAGATCATTAGTCCTGCTTAGGAGACCAGAGAGTTTATGCAAGTAGATAAAAATCTTTCTTCTCTTGTTTTTAAATCCATTTGAGGAATAAAGAGAAGGATTAAAAAAAAGAAAAAAGCAATGTGGGACAGTATTCTTTTTCTTCCTATTTCAGTGGTCTATGATCCATAAAATCTAAGTGGTTATTTAGAACAATCCAACCTGAATGAATATATGTTGTTACATATACCTTTGCCTTTCTAATACTTTTTCTTCTGAATATTCCTTCCACCTATCTTCCTCTGTGCCTAGTTTAAATCCTCAAAGCCTTCCTACTTCAACTCAGATCACACTTCTCCCATAAGTGTTTCACCACCTGAGCCTCCTAACCTAGTGACCTCACTCATATGACAAATATTTTAGGAGAGCCAGCTTGTAGATCATCCTCTCTAACCTCTAACCCCTACAAGTTAGGAAATTTGCTACAAAACTCTTGACATATTTAACTGTCAGGGTAAATCCTTACAACTATGAGGAACTCATTACTTAGTGAGACATCAATTCCTAAAACATTTTCCTCATAGTTAAGCTAAAATCTGCCTACCTGTAATCTTCATATATTAGTCCCTGTTCTGTTTCTAACATACTGAAGTCATTTAATCACTTTTTAAAGTGATGATTCTTCACATATTTGAAGAAAAGTGTCATGTTTCACTCCTGAATTATCTCTAAGTCAAAACATGCCCAACTCCTTCCATCAACCTCCATTATGCATAAATTCCATTCACTCCATAATTTTGATCTTCTTTTACATACACTTTAGGTAATTGATGTTCCCTTTTGAAATAGCACCCTATTAACTATTCTGTATCTTGACTGTGGTGGTATTAACATGATTTCATATACTTACCAAACATATCAAACTACATGCACTTAAAATAGGTAAATTCTTAGGGGATATAAATGATACCTTAGTGAGAAACAGCAAAGATATTCATCTAAATGGAACACAGTACTTTAGGAATTGTCTAGTCAGCGAATAATGCACTAAGGCTGTCACCACCCTGGTCCTGGTCCTGGACAATGATTTTCCACTTTAATTTTTCAGCCATGACAGCACTGGTTCAGGGTAAGTGTGCAGTCCAGAAACATTGCAAGAATCTCCTACTGTTTGTGGAAAATTATACACAAGTGATGTCTGGAGTCAAATATAAGTCTAAACATACCTTCCAGATTTGTTCCTTTTTTAACTTCTATTTATCCTAAATATGTACTCATACAACACAGATTTATTGAGTCTGTATTATATGCTAAGGTGAACAAGAGACATGTGTCCTGTCCTCTTGTAGCTTACAGTTGTTTGGGGAAAATCATGTGGAAAAAAAAATAAGAGAACAAACAAAAAAAATAATTACCATTTGTACTAATGTAATCGGGATGGATGCTGAGGTAGAGAATAGCAGAGCAAGGAGGGTAGACAAACCTAAGAGATTAAGGAAGACAATATAGAGGAATTCATATTTAATCTGAAACTTTAAAGTTAAGTTATAAAAGCCAGTGAAGGGAAGATCTAGGTAAATCAGAGGAGGCCAAAAAAAAAGAAAAGAAAACAGAGCTTAGCATGTTCGAGGAAAGGACTGAAGGCCAGAATTGCAAGGGTAACATGGAGACACTTACGAGAAGCAGGGAGGAGAGTTGGGCTGGGCCAGGTCATGCAGGCTGTCATAAGAATATGCGTATTTGTCCCCTATATGCTCTAGGAAGTCACTGTAAGATTTTAAACAGAAGAATATGCTCCAAAATATAGCTTTCACAAAGATCACTTTACCTGATGGGAGCATAATAGCTTGGATGTTGATGAGAGAAGAAATGAAAACACATCAATTTAAATATGGAACGGGTGTGAACTTGGACGGCAATACTTGAGACCTCCCCTCAGACTGAGATGTGTCCCTTAGTCACCACCCTTTGAACAGGGTTTTTCAGCATAAAGTCTCCAAAATGTTATGCACACACTTCTTGAGTGTGCAAAATGATCCTTTGAGATAAGAAAAGAACAATGTGGAATTTCTGTTTTTGTTTATGTCATCTGTTAAAATATTCTGAGATGGTGTGTGCCTCTTTCATAAGATACATATTGCAGTACCATTATCCATATGTATATTATATATAAGCACACGTATAATAACTGGGGTACTTTAAAAGTTTTGTTGTTATAAATTTAACCAGCTGTTATTCCATTTAAGCTATCATCCAGCATGGAGATAAATATACATCTATTTTGTCCATAAGTCTGTGTCATCCATATTTGCTTGAGCCTCAGTCTCTCAAACAGTGTGGCTATGATGGGCTTAGACAACATCATACATTTATATGTACAATAATAACACATATTATTACTAATATAATAATAATTCCAGGTTCTGCTATCTGTTTTGTATTGTAAACTCGTTAGGATAACAAAGAAATGATAATAGAAGTTTAAGCATTGCCCCAAAGTAAATGGTCATATAGTTCTTTTTTTCTTCATGCTTACAACTTCGACTCAAATCATATAGTTCTTAAAATGTGAGAGAACTATTGGACAATTGGGGAACTTTAAACAATATAAGACAAAATGAAAAACAAAATACCATTTAACTTAAAAAAACACACACTTAAGTGTAGACCTAACAAAATAAGTACAGGATCCATGTACTGCAAAGTCCATAATGCTGATAAAAGAAGGATCTAAGTAAAGGTAGAGACACATCATGATTGTAGACTGGAATATTCAACGTAGTAAAGATGCTAAGTTGCCTGTAAGTTGATCTATAAGTTTACTGCAGGTCTTATCCAAATTCTAGCAGATTTTCTGTAGACATAGGCAAGCTTATTCTAAAATTTATATGAAAAGCTGCAGGTCCTAGAATAGCTAAAACAATTTCGAACAACAACAAAAAGTAGGAGAAATCGCTCTACTAGACGTAAAGGCCTACTAGATAGCTAATAATCAATATTATGTGGTATTGACAGAGGGATAGATGCACAGATAGATGGGACAGAATATGAGTCCAGAAATAGATTAATACAAATATGCCAAACAGATTTTAACAAAGGTGCAGGTGCAAAAGCAATCCAATGGAGGAAAGTTAGCCTTTTCAACAAACGGAGCTGGAACAATTGAATATCTATTGTTAATAAAATAAACTTCAACTTAAATCTCACATTTTATACAAAAACTAATTCATAATGGATCACAGATTTAAAATTTTAGAAAAAGTGAAAAAAAGAAATATGCTTTTAGGAAAAAAAGAAATATACTTTTAGGAAAAAAATATAGGAGAAAATCTTTGGGATCTAGGCCAGGCAAAGAGGTTTTTAGAATGACAACAAAACACAATTCATAAAAGAAAAACCGACAAATTGGATATCATCAAAATTAAAAATTTTTCTCTGTGAAAGCTTATGTGAAGAGGATGAAAAGACAGACCATAGG
>NW_012140191.1:2081365-2104277 GCF_000956105.1 Propithecus coquereli
CCATAAGGGTAAAATTATAAATATAAAAAGGGGAGGGGAAAGAAGTGGTATGACAATAGAAAAGATACTTTTGTTGATGGAACTGTTCTGTATCTTTATTGTATCAGTATCAATATTTTGGTTATGATATGATTCTACTATAGTTTGACAAGATGTTACCATTGGGGAAAAGTAGTATAAGGTAAGTGATCTCTCTATCATTTCTTACAACTGTACATGAATCTATAATTTCTTCAAATTAAAAAACTTAAGAAAATATATGAATGTAAGATGCAATTACTGTATAATTAATACTGTCTTTCCAAGATAAAGCCTTCACCCTCATCTTTAGTACATATTATTTATGTGGTAATTTCTAAAGAAAAAGTTGCAATCAAAATGAAATATCCAAATTTATGTGTGTGTATGCACGTATATATGTGTAAAAAGATATTTTGGGAGGGGGCCTGGGTATCAATAAAGCCTATCCTCGTGCCCTCCATAAGGTGCATTGAAGCTTATTCCCCCATATGAGAAATCTGACAGGATGCAAAATATTCTGTTCAGAGTTTATCAGAATTTCTTCCAACAGTTTTATCATTAAGAAATGGTATAATACTAATTCTTTTAATACAGAATTACAAACTAAATATTTGAGATCAATGAAATAATTGTCTTTAACATAATAAACGTACTTCCTAACAGAGTTAATATAAGCAGCATTCTTGCCCATATGTATGTTTTCCTATAAGGAATTTTAAGATTGATTGATTCTTCCTGTCCATCTTGTACACTAATGAGTAATTCATAATGATTTGATAATTTCAATAAATTCAGAAACAAAAATGAGGCTGGTAAGAGGTGGACTTAAACATTGGAAATGTTTATACTTTAAGGCATATACATGTACGTACTTCAGAACTATTATTTAGCACTATAATTATAACATACATATGTAGAAAAAAATGACTGGAATGAAATTCTTACCATGTGATTACTGGTAATACTGGGTGAGGATGGCATATTCACAGCTCTCCTTTGTGCATCATGGGAGACATTATTGATGAATTGCAGGTACTATGAACAGATGTGGCCAAAGAACCTTTTTCAACCAACTATCCAGGAGTGATTAAAAATATGTTAAATTTAGCACTCAAATTAAAATATTTTCCATTCATTGTGAAAAATTGGATTGTGAATTATTTTGGGTTTTGATTTTCTATATTTTAATACATTTTATAAATAAAATGATTACAATTAAATAATTTAAAATTTTAGGATAGTGTCAGAACTATCAAAAATAAATAAATTTCTTATCCCAAGAAGTCTTTCCTAGTGGGAATGTTTTACTATCAAAATTAGGGAATGAAATATTTAAATTGTCTATGAAAGAATAATGCCAAATATTAGGAAAGTGCCAGAATTGTTTCATAAACTAAAAATGTGCACAAAGATCCCTATGCTGAGAGTTAGAGGTCAAGTGGGGTTTTTTTCAGAATTTTTATTATTTTTTAATTGACAAATAAAAATTGTGCATATTTATGGTATATAGCATGACGTTTTGATATATTATACATAGTGGAATGACTTATCAAGCTAATGAACACATTCATTACCTCACATACTTACATTTTTTTTGGTGGTCAGAACATTTAAAATCTATTCTGTTAGCAATTTTCAAGTACACAATACATTGCTATTAAGTATAACCACCATGGTGTACAATAGATCTCCCGAGCTTACTGTTCCTGTCTAACTGAGAGTTTGTACTCTTTGACCAATACTTCCCCAATCTCCTGTCTTCCTCAGCCCCTGGGAACCACCATTCTACTCTCTGTTTCTATGAGTTTGACTTTTTTTCAGAGTCCACATATAAGTGAGATTTGCTGTATTTTTCTGTCTGCAGGGAGAATTAACT
Source organism: Propithecus coquereli (assembly GCF_000956105.1). Taxonomy (NCBI): domain Eukaryota; kingdom Metazoa; phylum Chordata; class Mammalia; order Primates; family Indriidae; genus Propithecus; species Propithecus coquereli. The sequence continues at coordinate 2,083,263 of NW_012140191.1, forward strand.
GTTGAGTATGTTCCCAAGGCACTTTGTGAATTTCATTATTAGAACATTGACCAGGTGACATTGAATTAGCTGGTTCTTAAAAAACAAAATGAAGTTCTTCAAGTATAAAAATGAGGATATTTTAGGGAATGTAAGAAAGAACATTATGTGGTGAATTTTCTTATTCCTCTTCCCTTCCTCCCAGCCAGTACCTTTTGACCGTAACAGAACCTGAAGCCTGGATCAGCAACCTTGCAGCATGGTGGGGCAGTGGAGGAGGGGGCTCTACTTGGTACATACTTGGTGGCACAAGAGCAGACAGCCACACTGGCCGGCCACAAGTGCCAGTCCTTGTCAGCATGAGGAAAAAGAGGTTGGAAAATGATGTTTTATTAAGTCGAAACTTTTGATAATTTTTGGGATAGTTCTTGCAATAAGAACTATCCCCTTAAAGATTTTAAAGGAACAGTGAGACAAGTTAATAAAGTGGATTTTATGATTACTCTCATTGCATCCTGTTTATTCAATATGCTGATGACCTAATCATTTGCTAGTAAGACCGTACAGAATATATATGTAGATTATACAATGTATAATTGTTCCCCCCTAAAACTGACCTTCAAAATAGCTCACAGCTATTGACCAATTACTAGAAATCAGCCACCTATCTAAATGCTTTGGTTATATGATCTCACTTTGTTCCTGTGAGTCCAGGGACACAGGTGGTAAGTAAACAGCAAATTCTGTATTTTTAAAATTTTTTATTTTGAATTATTATGGGTACATAATAGTTGTATATATTTATAGGGTACATATGATGTTTTGATACAGGCATACAATGTGAATTAATCAAATCAGGGTAATTGGGTATCCATCACCTCAGGCATTTATCATTTCTACAGTCCAAATCAAGCACCTATGCTTGAAACATTAAAGTCTATTTTCTAAAATGCTGAAATCTCAAATTTGAAGTAAAGGATATATTTCAAATCTGAAACACCTTATTTTAATTACATAATATTATTAGTTTTCCTATCTCCCCATTGTATTTATTATCCTAATTAAAAATAATATCATTTTTCAGTGTAGATGCATATAGAAAAAGTTCATTTCCTTCAGGCCACATAATAGACACAAGCAATAATGCAACAACTAAACAACAACAAAAACCCTTTTGGTTGGGGCTTTATGGAGAGCAGTTTTAAAATTTCATACTAATCAACTTTCAGACTTCTGTACATGAGAGTACCTTTTCTTAATAGCTACAAGAAAAGGCTTCAGGAATAAATAAGAGATTTCAAGGCATTCAAATGTGATTCACTAACACCAGCTCTTCTAAGCCTTTAATGATATGGGGCAAGAATTATTTAATGATACCTGAAACAGTATCATTAGAATCCTGGAGACACTCATGTCTCTGACCCAAAGTTGGATACATAGAAATCCGTTATTAATCTCCTTACTTATTTAGTTTGTCTGAAAACCGATAGTTGAATAAAATATTTAACAGCTAAATTCTTTTTTAAAGACTTTTAATGTGAAATTACAAGCAGAAAAAAAATTGTTCAAAAGGTTACAAAAATTGATGTATGTAAAAATGTCCATCTAAAAATGACACAACCTCAAAAAGTTGCTATTTTTTTTAACAAGTATGTTCCAAAAGAATATGGCCACATTTCAGAGAGACATTTCTTCTCCCAACACCATGACAAGTGTTGATATCACTAAAAGGATTCTGAAAATGAATTCAAAGCAACATCATTTTTTTTAATGTTGGAGAAAGTAAAATGATTGGTGCGGTGAGTCTTGTAAAGACCTTGGTTTTTATACACTCTTAACTCAGTTCTCTTAATACTCAGAACTATTTGGATTGTTAAGTGGATCCTTCTCACAAACTTTTTTCCAAACACTGCCACTCACACACATATGCACATAGACACACACATACACACAAACTTTTATATTTTTTAAAGTGAGCAAGATGTTTTATTCATGGTTTCACGTGGCTTTTTTGCCTCACAGGATGTTCTGATTTCTGCTAAATAATACAAAAACAATTGTTTATAGCTAATGCTCTTCCAAGGAGAGTTAGCAATATCTTCTGCGAGTACTCTCTAAGCCCAGGGTGATTTTTTCCAAATGGTCTGTAAATTCTCTGTAAATTAAACACTGGCATTTCACTTCCCTTCTTCTAATCACGTCAAGCTACCTAATTCTAAACTGTAAAATCAAATGTCTTACTGACTTTCTCCTGGCTGAGTCTTCTCGAATAGCCTCTCATATTAAGGATTCAATGGCTGTGCTTTAAATGAACCCGTTTCACTGGCAGGTGCCTGCTGTTTTTTAGGTTTTAAACAGTACCATTACTATCATTTATAAGGATAACATCACAATTAAGAATGTATGAATAATTTAAAATTGAGTAGCATTCAGTTTCACAGTCTGTCTGGCAGGAAGGTTTGAAAGTGCAAGGTCTTTATTTTATTACAAAACACTGGCTGTCTGAGTAAAAGGAGATGAAAAGTTACTAATTTCAGGCTTTACTTCAAACCCTTTAATCTTGCAAATAAGTGCCTTCAGTGAGGACTTTGTTATCTCTTAAAGCCGAGCCAGAATTGTTCATGCTCTTTGTCTTTTCCCAAGGTCTTTACCTTATCCTAGGTGAGCCGAATGAGACAAAAGGGAATCCACCAGAGGAAGTGATTATTTAATAGAGCTTTTCTTTTTAAACCCTAACTTGTGCTGTTGGCAAATATTATGAAACACGATCATTTCATTGCCATAAATAATGTTATATAATTAAAATTCCATTCTGTGGTTAAGAACAGTGTGATAAACTGTTTGCGAATTGGTAATTCTATTTATTAAAAACAGAGGCATTAATTTTGACACATTGAATTATAACACAGAAAAACAGATCTTGTGTTTTAATTAAATGCTCTATTTGATGAGCTTTTTTACTCTAAGATTTAATACCAGATCCTACAATCTGTATGGTATAGAGCAGGGGACAATCTCAGCAGGGAGTGTAGAGAAAAGCTGTGTTAGGATTCAAAAGGCACAGAGCAAAGCTCCTTGAGGCTGTCCCAGAAGCACCCCTCTTTGTGTTAGGGCCCGTACCATTAGCTGATTTGTTAAGGCTTCTCCGAGTGCCTTTTTTTCTTCCAAAGGCTCCAGCAAGGTATCCAGTCCGGTAATGCATTACTTATTTTCTAATCATGAAGCAGGCCTGAATATTTTCTAAATAAATAAATAACAACCAAACTGCTTTGAGCTCTCTTCCACATTAAGCTACATTTAATATTCATTTCACATTTTTTTCTATTAATTAAAAGTAAACCGTGTATTGTATGGTACATTATCCCTCTAACAGCCCCATGTGGAGATCATGAAGTGGAAGACTAATGGTGTAGACTTTAGCATTTAGTTTTAACCAGAATAATTTACATATTTGTGAGAAGAGTCCAAGGCATGTGTAAATAAGCAGAACTCTTGAGATATCCAGACCCTTGCTCAGTTTACTATGGACTGCAGAGCTATGGGCTGTGTATTTATTCCATCAGTCAGGTAATTTAATGAGACTCACACAGCATCTATTTCTCCAGAAGAGACAAAAGTTATTATTAAGGAGAGGCATGTGGCAGTAAGAAAAATGTGTTTGCTTGTTTTATTTTATTCTATTACCCCAAGTAGCAAAGGTGATCCTATTCAATGTTCATTAAAGTTTACCTTTATAATTTATCAAAGGGGACCCACATCAACAGTTTTTGCTGAGATTTCAAAATTGGAAACATTAAAATTTGATATAAAATGCCAGATATTTAGGGAGACTTTTCATTAGAAAAATAACTACATAGGTTTAATCTATGGGTTTTTCTTTAATGTACGACTCTATGAAGTAAATAGGAGAAAGTATATTACAGAAAAGTCATCAACTCTGAAAGGGCATATTAACTTCTAACTACCAGACTTCTGGAACAGTTCTAAGGGAAGAAAGATGTTTTTTAAAGAACCGGGAAATTTAAATAAATGATCACAAAAGCATAATTTCCAGCAAATTTGTCTGGGATGAGTTACACTGTATTATGAATAGTGTTAGGCAGTAACTAGAAGACAGATTATTTTAAGAAAACACTCTGTTTCTTTGATAAAATTTAAATTGAATGACACCAGGCTTTAGTAGTCAAACCAATTTCAGTAATAGGCTCTTAAAATATGCCTTGTATAAAATAGTTTTCTCTGCTAGGAAATCATTGTAAAGGCTACAAAATTCAATGAGGACTATGACTATATGATGCCAAACATCCCTAAGAAAAGTGAAAACTCAATTACCAAGGATGTTTCCAAATATTCATAATTTTTGGCATGAATGCGGCCAAACAGAAATGAAGAACAGAAGCAAGTCTCACCCTAATGATAATTCTTTTTTACTGAGATCTTCAGATAATTGCAAAGACTGCTTATATCCTCTAACTTAGCTTGATATCTATCCTAAAACTTCATGCCACTTCACCAAAATTGAAATTAATATTAAAATATTTAGAGTTGGTTGAACTGACGCTGTTCCTTTAAAAAACATCACAATCTTTTGTAACCCAAACCAACACTACGGGAGCACAAATGTTCAGACGTAGACACTGCATTTTTACATGGCCTCTTGAGTGTTCACACTCCTACAAAGGCTGTCAGACCTGCTAAATGGCATAGCCAAATTTCCCTTGAATCTTTTTATAATACAATGATGCATAAGTGTAAGTCAATGTAGCATTTGACTCTTCAAATACCACACCAAAAAGTCCTTTCAATATGCAACTCAATCCATAGGATAAATTTGAGCCGATTTCACAAAAATATCTGTGACTTTACATACACTTTGCATATTATAGCCTAATGTTAAACTTACACATAATTCTTCCTATATGAAAACTCATGTTAAAATCCTTTACCTTTAGAGCAGCATATTTACCTTAATCAAATCATGATCTTTGCTCTGATTAAATGGAAATAAGTCTATAGAATGCATATTCTTGTAAATGATAATAACAAATTTCTTCTATTTTTATTCCAAAATAATTTTTATTTCAAAGAATATGGAAAATAATTTATTTGCAAAACATTTACTATATAATGAAAAATAAATCTGACAATGGAAGACAGAAAGGCTGAGAAAAAGAAAGTTCTTCATTTCTCTAAAGTTCTTGGCATATTACTTTTTAATCTTTTTATTTTTGTCATTTTTCTCCTATAGATTGTTAGTTCCTTAAGCTAGAGACCATAGTTTAGCTATCGGTCTCTTCTCAGCACTATTTATATTGCCTGGTGTATGAAACATTTAAAAAAAAAAATCTGTATTAAATGTTGAATGAGTAGAACTTTTCTTGGAGTTCCAGCAAGAATTTCAAGTGGTTTAGCTACTAGTTGGATTTCAATACTAAGAAGTAAAAGGTAAATTGCTTTGAGTAAGAAAAGTTATACATAATTAGTTGAAAACATATATTTTTAAAAAATAAAAATATTCTTTCTGAGCAATGATTAATTTCTTCTTCAAATATTGTTAGTCATGACAGATAATTCTGCATATTTTTTAAGCTTAACAAAAGAATCAATTCTTATTTTATCCACTTAAATATTATAAAGTATTTCAGTAGCTCAGATTTAGTCTATTTTATGTTTTTAAGACATAATTTAACATTTAAAAATATTGTACTTTCCTTGCTCTTCTAGTAATGTGTGATAATATAGTAATATGTGTCAATTAAAAGATTGCTTGCTACTTCATTTGTTGGCAGAGATTCAATGGAGTTTCCCAGCAAAGTGAATCTTGAAACATTTGTCATTTTTTATTGTAAAGTCTATTCTATATTTCTGTCATTACATTTCTTTGGACAGAAATTAAAGCAGAGTTATTTTCTATTAAATTACTCAGGTAGCCATCATTGGTTCTGAATTCTCACTGTCTTTTTTCAGAATACACATGTACATGCCCATGTTCTTCCTTTATTGGTTTTGATTTTAAAATTCTGGCATGGGTCCTGGGTCTCTCTGTGTGGCATTGACTAAAATAATTCTGATTTTCCTTCCTGTTTAAGAACCAGTACTGGCTTCCATGACATTAAGCTTCTAGTGTCATATCAAATGGGAGCTTCCATTTTTCTTTTAATAATATGTGATATAATAATATTATGTGACTAAACCACTAAGACATGTGGACAAAGATAATATCAATTTTCTGATCTTTCAGGACCAAACCGTTGCAATAAAACAACATATATCAAAGTACTGAATACTTGGAAATTCTTCAATTGAAATGCTGTGGTTTTTCATGATCTTTCACTTTTATTTTCTACTTCTTGATATTTCAAGGTATATATAAATATATCTAAAGATTCATTTAATTCTTCTTTAAATCATAACAAGTTTAAAAATGTTCCAAACATATAAATGGACTGATGATGAAAAATTATTGAAATTTAAACAGGCAAAAATCCTTTTCCTGTAACACAAAGAATTTTATGAAGGAATCATATGATTTTACAGATAACGCTAGCTTGAGACAATAGGAACTGGAATGCTGTGGTGTGGAGTCTCGTTCCTTATGTATTAATAACAGCCCTCTGAGCACAAATATTCACTTTCAGATTTTTAAGCAATTAATTTGCAGATGTCACTAAATAAATGGCATTCATTCCTTAAGCAGGAACCATACCTGTTAACCATCTCAGCCTATTCTAGCTTTAAAGCTGGGCTTGATGTGCACAGCATGCTCAAAAACTGTACTCACAGTTCAAATGAGCTGGATTACAGACCATGACCACTGAGACCCTCACATGACAAAGCCTTTGTGTAATTAATATGCAGGGTAAAATGCTCCCTGGACTGCTGCTAAAGCGATTTAAATCATGCACATAAAAAATGTAATCACAAATTTAGCATGGTGGACAGAGTAGTCACACTGGGCTTGATTGCATAGAAGGTTCCAAGTGTGTTTTAAATGTCCTTTAAGATTGAGATTAGGACTTGTACTTACAAGATGCATATTAATCTAAAACTCAACATTTTTCAGTGTGGGATCACAGTAGGAGAACATTATGGGCAATAGAGGTTCATTCTAATCCCAGTAGGTAATTACACTTTGAAATAATATTCTTTAATTAAATCTTGTTTGCAGTTGATTGATTTAAACACTAAATCTAAAAACCTAAATTTGAGTTTTTATCAATTTTTGATGCTTATTGCACACAACTTGGGCTTTAATTGATGTTTCTGAAGTTTTAAAGCCCTTGTCCACCGTATCCTGGTTGAATTTAGTATAATTATCAACATCATTCTTTAATACTCTTGATGACTTCCTCTGGAAACTCAGTAAGTTTGAGCACTTTTATAATTTTAATATATACCTGAAAGATATTTAATATGTCACAGTGCCAGTATTTACATGCATGGGTCTTCTATCGCACCTTTAGTAGGCACATAATCTAATCCCTTCTCTGAAATACTGACAGAGGATGCTTTTTCTAAAATATTTACCACTTGCAAGTTTACAGCATAAAAATCAGGCTATAATTCTAAAAATAGACAAGATACAAAGAAAAGAAAAGTTTCTAAATTCCAGAATTCTTTGCATCTTTTCAAATTTGAGGTGACATGTCGTTAAAGGACAAAAAAGATACTGTTTCCATCTATTCACAAAGGGAGGGTGTCTGTCTGTATATCTATCACCTTTTATGTTCATATATGAAATGAGACATGCTGTTTTGCTAAGCTTTGCCAAATGGTGAGAAAGAAAATATGAGCCTTTTTAAGATTAATTCCTTTTATAGTCAATAAACCACATGATCCCAAGTCTGTATAATAACTGCTAAAAGCAATATGTTTTATTGTCACCATTGTGAAGGAAGACTGTTGTGGCAGGTAACATTAATATCTAATTGAATTTTAGTCTTGTAGAATTTGGAACTCTTACAATTCCTCACTCTTCTGAAATAGTGCTTTTTCTCAAAGAAAGTTGCGAAAAAGTTCATGTCTTATGACCCACAGAATGGAAATTTGACATATGTCCTAATTTGGCAAATGATATTATCTGTCAGGAATGATCAAGGATCTTCATAATTTGTTGCAAATTTGCAAATTACAATGAGACCATCTTAATAGGCACCCATATAAACGAACTGTTTGTACAGTTTACAGATTTATATCCAGAAACACAAAATTAGGTCTGGTGGCCTAAGCATTGTGATTTAAAGATACTGTTCACCAGTGTTTATATTTAAATTTATACAAACAAGGATTGGCTTGTTTCAGCTTCAGCAGTGCCATATAGCAGCATCTTGCAGATGTAGCCCAGTAAATTACATTCATGATGCCATATTTAATAACTGAAAATTCACATTTTACTACAATTGCATTTGTCATTGCTGAAAAACAAACTAGTATGTGGAATGTTTTATTACAATGACTACATTCTTGTGAGAAATGATTAAATCACTCTAAGAGAAAAGTAAGGCCAAAAGACCTCATTCACCATAACGCAAATATTAATCACACATAAATAATACAGGTGTCTTACAGTAAGCCACATTCCCCTAAAATATAGATTACACATCCTAGGGGCAAATAGTAGCACAACAGACTTGAAATAAATCCCTCAAGCCATGGTGGCCAAAAGGAAATCATTTATTTTTTGACAGTTTAATATACTTTTTGGTTATGCATAACAGATGAAAATATTTACACCAATATAAGAGAGTGAAAGAAAAATTAAATCTGACTAATCGACCTGTTCAAAGTATGATTTTTAATTTCAAGGAATTTTTTTATAACTGCTTCAAATAATAAATATGCTTCCTACAATTCAACCGTATCCATTCATTTTTAATTATTTCTCAGCAGTTAAAAAATAAAACCAGTCTCTCAACTCAAAGAGAACTTTTTCTGGTATGCACACATACCCTGTCTGGAGGAAAAGAGGGCTGACTGCCAACCAAAAACACTGCAGAGTGAGATGAATGAACAACACCAAGAGGGATGCACAGGAAGTAGGACTGGGAATGCTTCTGGGGGGAGGCTCAGAAGGGTGGAGGTGGGAGGCGATCTATTTGTGACAATACTCACTTTTGTATGGATCAAATTTTTAAAAACATATATATATACATGTTGCTTTTGCAAAAAAATTTAAAGGTATAAGTCAACAAAATAAGAAGCTGGTAAGTCTTATAAATATATTTCACTCCCACTTTTCTACAAGCATTTATTAGGCATTTGTTATACTTGCAGCACTGGTTAAGCATTAAAGAAAAAGTAGGGAATTAGGCATCAGCCAGTGCCTCAACCTCAAAGTGTTTAAAACTTATGGAGAAATTTATCTGATAAAATGAGTATTAGGAAAGAACATACACGATCAAATATGACATTATATGATTCATACTAAAGCAGTTCAGGAAAAAAACAACATATTTAAGATACTCAAGGAAGTGGGGGTACAGGGAAGAGATAAGGGTGGGTAGTTAGCCTTTTATAGGACCACAGACACTCCAATAACAAAAGGAGTCTCCAAGTTAAATTACAGAATTCTGAGACTGGCAAATGAATGAAGAAATTGTTTGTAAGAAATTGACAAAATCCATATCAAAGCTTTAGAGGTTTTTGATAGAACACACTTACATGAGACATTTGTACCAAAAAAGACGATTTACCCATAATCGCAAGATAAGATAGAGTAATCGGCTGCACAGCTATCATTATTCAAATGAATGATCTCTTTAAAAACTTACAATACAAAGACTCCAAAAGTCCATGTAAAACATGATCAAGCAAAAGCAGGTTCTATTCTTTTTATCTGATTTGCTTTTGGTTCTTGTTTTTATCTTTCATTGTTGACTAGTTAGAAAATTCTTCTTCAGATAATGTCATTTTTCTTTCACCAATATCTATATCACAAAGACGCCCAAAGATGCCTTCGTTGTTCCACCACCAAAATGACCAACCAGTCACCATCACAGCCTCCACTGACCCACCTATTGCTGGGAGTGCAGCATCCTCGGCAAACCCCTCAGCTTACACCCTGGATCCTTCCTTGCTCCCACCCATTGCATTAATGAGAACTTTGTTTCTCATTATTCCCTATAGCTTTTATTGCCATCGGTTTCTCCCTCCCTCCAAAATTATTTCTAACAACATACAAAAATGCTAAATTCTATCTTTTAAAAAGGAGAATGAAGAAGAAAGGAAGGAAGGAAAAAAGGGGAGAGGAGAGGAGAGGGTAGAGAAATGAAAGAACAGGGAAAGGAATGAAAACAACTCTCTTTCTAGCCTACTCTCCCTTTTATGCTGTCTCCTTAACATCAACCTTTCTTGACATGATGGCATATATTCACCTTCTCTGCAGCCTCTCCTACTACCCTACCCTCGATCTAATCCAACTGCACTACCATTCTCACAGCATCACCAACACCGCTTTCGTTAAGGTCAACATATTTGCAAGTCCAATGATCTGGCTTCTATTCTTATCTAATTTAAACCCTTATTAGCACTTGACATAGCTGGTCTCTCCACGTTTCTAAAAACATTGTCTTTTCTTGGCCTCGATATTCCTACATTCTTAATTCTCCTTCTGTTCTACTGATGGCCATTTTGATGTATCATTTGCTGGATTTTCCTACTCGGTTTACATTCTAAATTTTGGAGGCCTATAAACTGTCTTGCATCTCCTTCCCTTTTGTCTCTAGATCTTCCACCTAGGTGACCTTATCTAGTCCCATAGCTCTAAATTCTAACTTTATAACTCAGTCTTTATCTTTCTGAAACCCAAAACTCATATCCAACTGCTTACTTCACTTTGCTTCTTGAACAGTGGAACAAAATTAACATAGTAAATAATTAAAACACACTTTTAATTTTTTCTTGCCCAAATTGCTCCTTCCTGAGCTTTCCTCACTGAGGCAAGATGATGACCATCTGCCCAGTTTTTCAAACCAAAAACGTGAGTTTATGTTCTTCTTTTGTTCAAAATTCATTGGAATACTCCAACAAATTTCCATTATGCTAAGAATTGAAGCAGTGAAGCAGGTTCACTTGTTATTTGTCTGAGTTTGATGAGAAAGAAAACCTATGAACACAACAAGTTACATGAAATGGGTTTTTAACTTACAGATAGGCAGCAAGGGACAAAGAAGCCTTGGATTCATTGCTAGAGGTTCCCTAAGACTCAAGAATCCAAGGCTTCTTTGTCCCTTGCTGCCCCATCAGCTGGGGTAGATGAAGCCTTGACGGCTCATGAACCACTTGCACCGCAGCTAACGGACCCTGGAAAGCAGCCTGCCCTGGGTTTTATATTGTGGAGTAACATGATTCACTGGGCTAAATCATTACAGAAGATCTTATTTGCTACGGGGGATGGGATGTTGCCTTTATCTCAGGATGTTGCATTCCTAGCACATTCTACACTTATTCTTGAGAACCACAAATGAGAAAAAGGGCAGAACCAGGTCGGTCCAAGCCACCCATAGAACTGCTCTGCAGAATCATGCTCTTCACCTTTATTTACAATGCTACATGCAATTGGACTTATGCACCTCTCTGATATCCTCTTATATGCCCTCCTCCTCTTTCACTATGCTCCAGCCACATTGGCTATTTTCAATTCTGAACATTATATTCTAAATTAAATGCTAGACTAGCCTACCTAATGTAGCCACCAATGTTATCTATCCTATCACTCTTTTATAATTTTCTGCATTGAGATGATCACTATCTGATATTTATCTTGTTTGTTTGTTTACTATCCTAGTAGAATGTTAACTCTATCAAAGTAGATAGAGTCTTTTCTTTGCTATCTTCCCATAGTCTAGAACAGTCTGGTACATAGTAGACATTCCAACAACTTTCATAGAATTATGATGAAGATTGAGGAAAATGCATTTTAATAGCATGTGATCCAATATACATTAACTATTGTTATTTTAAATTATTTTTCACTGGTATCATTTGTATTAATAGTGTTATTGGTAGAGATAAAAATAGTATATAAAATGTGTATAGGTGTTAGGAAGACTGTAGCATCCTATCGAAGTGTTAATGGAACAGGGGCATGTGCTTAGTTTTATTCCTTATGTGTGATGCTAGCCTTCATTAACTACTAGCAAATGCTCGAATGTGGCCACCTGGACAGATCTTATATTAAATGAAGCCCAGCCATGTGAAGCTGGGGTCCCACCAAGTTCATTTTCAAACCTGGACTACCACACAGTGTCCCTCTCTCTCCATGTGCTTCCAGCTGAGAGGCATAGCTGATGCTTCAGCCTCAGGGCATCTCCTCAACCTTTCCCCAAGGAAAGCCCTCAATAGTCCCCAGGAGGGACTTCACCACTATTAGTGAAAAGTCTTTAAGAAATGAAAGTAACCCCTCCCCATGAAACACATAGGGATACTTCTGGAAAGAGAAAAATTATCTTTAGAGATTTTTCAACTCCCAAAGAAAGCATGTTACCTTGTTCCAGATACTCAAATTAAAATGAAACCTTAGATAAGAACAAAAAAGATTATTATAGCCTTATACCACAGGGTTTTTAAAGATTATTTAAGAAACAGATTTTTTTTTTAGCTTACTTTGACTCAGTGACTTTTATAGAACCTAAGGACTTTTGCTTTTGTACACCCCATTCTTCATAAAAATTACCAAAAATTACATTTTCTGACTGCTAATTGACATAAAATGAATGCTATTACATATTAAAACATTTTTCTTTACCTAAAAGTTTATTGCTTTTCCTTCAGATTTTAAAATAAATTAAAACATTTTCATGGGCTTCTAAAAGTATGGGGGGCCCAACTGCTGTGTCTACAGTACCTAATGGATAAGTTGGCCCTGCTAGAATGAAAGAGAGGGAAGTGTTTTGAATGCAGTTTGTCTCTCAAATGGCTAAGTTATTCTTCAAGCAAAGCACTATATTTGCATCTCACAGAGTTTTTATAGTACTCCATATCACTAAATAATCATTCGGCATGTATTTGGAGCACTTAGAACACATAAGGCAATAAACACACAGACTGTTGTTTGCCAGGTTATTAGAGGAGCTAAATTGAATATATTTCTCTAACCAAATAAAAGCAAAATGTTTAAATCGTCAAACATGGCTGCCATTTAATATCCTTGAACATATGGATTCATAAGAGCACATACTCATGTATTTTGTAAGATCTTTAAAAACTAAAAAGATCTATATTAGGATAAAAGTTATACTTTAGTTTATTAAAAACCTTAAATATGGAATTGATAAACCAAAGATTTTACTATAATGATTAATTATTCTTCCCATTTCTCTTCTATTCCTGAAATTATTCAGACAGTTTTTTATGTACTATTTCCCACCTCCTTTCCCCAACTTCACCCTACGGGGGACAGCTACACATTCCAAAGAGCCTGGGAGATTCCCTACCTGTGCCTTTTGCCCCAGCCCCTCCCTGTTAGTCTTACAAGTATTCTGACTGGGCAATGAATCATAGTCATCCTATCTATAGTGACTCTAAAATTGACCATTCACTCAATTCTATTTATACTCTTGTCAAGTTAAACTATTTTAATGGCTGAGAATGATTAGGAAGATATCTGTACCAAATTAAATCCCTTGAAACATAGGTCTGGCTCTGTAAATTCCAAGTGCAAAAATTACCATTCACTTTCCCTTGGCTATACAATAAGGTGCAATATAAAACTCTCCATAATCTGATCTTAACCTCTGAACACTCTGTGCATTCTCCTATGTATTCTATTCACTGTTTCCCACTTGCTTTCCATCATACTCTGACTTTCCCCCTTCCTAGCTGTTTCAGATGAAATATTTTGCCCATCCCAAGCCCAGCCACAAGAGCCAAATCTTGAGAGCTGTCCTATCATGCCAGCATCCCAAGTACATCTTTCTCTGCCTCCCTCTCTCCCTAATATGAAGGGATATTAGGTGATAATAACGTATCGCTTCACTTTTTTTCCCAACATCAATAACCTGCCTTGTAGGTAAACAGCATAGATCTCCATCAATGTCATGATTTCGGGAATTAACTTGTGTCCAAAATATGTCCTCTTCTACCTCCTGAAATATTTCTGGAGCTTCATCAAAGAATTTTTTTAATTAGCATTCAAATGCTCCTGGGAGGGGTAATTTTTAAAGTTTTTGTCAATACTTCACACAATAGTGTAAGTTAAAATTTTGAAAACAGGTTTTAATAAGGTGAATGGAGGGGGACAATGGAGATCCTAGGATAAAGACAGGGAAAAACGGTACCTTGCCAAGAGAAAATCATTATCATTTCTAGTCCAGCTAGCTTGATAAGCCATCAAATCTTTTCCTGCTAGAATCGGCTTTGAACCCAACTAAAAATATTTTGTTGTTGTTGTTGTGGAGGCATTATAGAGTAGTGTTTAAAAAAATGTGTTCCGGAGTCTTTGAAATTGGAACACAAATACTGATTCTGCCATTTACTTGCTGTAAAACTGTGTGCAACTCAAGAAACTTCTCTAAGCCTTAAATTATTTAATCTGTAAAAGATGATAATTCTTAACTAATGTCATTGTTACAAAGATTCATGAAAATAACATTACGATAGTGCCTAGCCTACCCTGAATTTCAGTGAAAATCCCTTTGGCACTTTTCAAATAAAGTAAGACATCACAAATATATCAACATTTAAAACAGGGCACACATTCTAAATTAGAACAATTGACAAGGCAAAGTATCTGACTGGAAATAGGCAGTTTACATAAAAGTTACCACAATCCCCACCTGTTCAGCCAAGTGCTGTACTTCTATCTCCGCCATTCTGGGAATTTTAAACTCTGGAGGAAAAACAAAGTAAAACAAACAAAACCAAAACAAAGAAATCTTGGGACAACAAGTATGGAAGATGGTGGAGGAAAAGTACCACACTGTAAATAAGAAACTAAGTAAAAGTCTACACATTTTAGAGTAAGACTTCAACTCTCTTCTCACTCTGCTGTCAGTCCCTGAAGCTAGGCTTATAGTCTCTTACCTGCCCTGAACACAAGCAAGCTGGGGAGCAGGCCGTGCACCCTAGAGTAAAGGTGGCCAATTGGCAGTCTTACCTGTACACAGTAAGTTTTCAAGGAATATAGCTGATAATCACCAGATATTTGCAAAAGATCTTGAAAGAGAGCATCAAAATAAATAGGAAATGGAAATAGAGATGATGTTGATAATAAAAGAAAATTGTGGGGAAAATAATGTAATTAGTATACTTAGAAGAATAATAGATGATACCATATTCATCAACCATAGAAACAGAATGCTATTGAAAAATCAGAGAATAAGACATGGGCAATAGAAATCATAAAATATAAAAATATTACACACTCAATATTAGAGTTGAAATATAAGCTCAAGAAAACATCTAAGAAAAAACATGATAACTTGGATGAGAAAAGATAAGACAATTAGAGGCTGTAATATCTGACTAGTAGAAAACACAGATAATGAGGCCAGTCATGGTGGCTCATCCCTGTAATTTCAGCACTTTGGGAGGCTGAAGTGGGAGGATCATTTGAGGCCAGGAGTTTGAGACCAGCCTGGACAACATAGTGAGACCTCATCTCTGCAAATAAATTTCAAAATATTAACCAAGTGTGGTTGCATGCACCTATAGTCCCAGCTATTTGGGAGGGTGAGGCAGGAGAATCACTTGAGCCCCAGGAGTTTGAGGTTGCAGTGAGCTATGATGATGCCACTGCACTCTAGCACGGGCAACAGAGTGCAACCCTGTCTAAAAAGAAAAAAGAAAAGAAAAGATAGATTATAATAGGGAAATTATTAAGAAAAAATATATAAGGGAAGCTTCCTGAATTAAAAATATATATCTCCAGACATGTGCCAAGTATGAAGAATGACAAAGCAAAGACTCATGCAAAATCACAAAATCATAAAATTTCAAAATGTCACATATTAAAATTAGATTCTAATTGCTTCCCAAGAGAAAAACAAAATATGCCCCTTTACAAAAGTTAATATACAAGGAAACAAGAATCAGAGGGGTCTCAGATTTATCTGAAGAAATACAGAGAGCTAGCCACCAATGGGACAAGTAAGGGTTGGGTACAGACATTTCAAATAGACCAAGCGTCAAACAGCTTACCTTCCAAGAGCTCTTTCTCAGAAGTTTATTACAGGATTTACTTCACCAAACTAAGGAAGTAAAACAAGAGCGAAATAAATGGAATTCCAAAAGATGAGTATTGCTATAGATGGGCCTAGACCGAAAACCATAAAACCCGATTTGAGACAAGGAACCCTCTGTGAGAAAAAGAACCAGGAAATAAAGTTGACATAGAAAATTGTACTAACTATTTGAAGGTTAAATGAAGATTTAGCTGTGAGTACAAAGACAATTAAGCAAATTAAGAGTCATAATCTATTATTTCAAGGAAAAGCCTCAAAAGCTAAGCAAGGAAAGAACTACCTGGGCTGAGTTGATCTGCCCCCACCTCATCTTGGAAGCAGAGCCCTACACTCTGAGCGGCAGGACTACTAGAGCTTTGGGCTACCTGCCCAGCAGGAAGTTCCAGGGTATAAGTTGGCCTCCTTCCAGCGGAACCATTTCTGTTCATTCAGGCCTTCTCTAGCCTTTGACTTCTGAGAATAAGCAGGGCCCTGTTTGGGAGCGGGTAACAGTCTCATAATGCCGCCATTGTCTTTGCTTTCAGGTGACTGGCTTTGCCCACCACTGGCATGCTGCTCCGTCTTCATTACAGCTGACTAAATTTGGCTGACTGTGTGCCTTTTAGTGATAGGAGACCAAGTTCTTTTTGTTTTAATTTTCATAATTTCCCTTTATCCTTATATATTCCCCAATAAATGTGGAAAGAAAGGAAACTTCTGTGACCAGTGGGGTCTTTATTTGATGCCTTGAACTTGGAAAAATTACTTCAAGAATAGATATCTGGATTTGTGAGAGCTAGAGAAGTGGCATTGTCATTTTCAGGAAGTTTTCTTTATTACCTATGTTCTTTTCCTTCTCATTTTATGTTTGGTCCCATGAAACTAGTGCCAGGTAGCAGCGAAAATCCTGACTTCCTATAATATTAAATCATTATGTAAAGACAATGGGGGACAAATAATCCAATATTTCTAGGTGCAACTAGGATAAGATTGGATTAAAATGAGAAGCAGGAATATATAATGTGAAAGAAACAGTGGGAAATCCAGAGCTTTATTCTTGACTTTTTTCTAGCAGTGTAAGGGAAAAACACACGAACATCTACAGCAATTGCAACAGATGATGAAAAAATATCAGAGAGTTTCATATCCAAACATCTTGCCATGGATCCGCCTGATTTTGGAATGAATTGGACCTATGAGTCCTGGTCCCTTTCTGTCTGCCCGTCTCATCCTTGACCTTTATCGTGAGGCCCCCTCCCCCTATTGAACTACTCTCCTTCTGACTAGTCAACTTGCCATTTCCCTGAAACCTAGTCTCAGAACACTGCGAACATTTAGCTTAACGTACTCACTAAATTGCAGTGACTGTCGCGATGGATGATTCTGGAAGAACATTATGATAGGCTACAGCCAGATTTTACAATCGCTAAGTTTGCGGTGAAAGTAACAAGACTCCGTAGTAGAGTGGACATAGGCTCCCCGACACCGCTTTATTAAGGCTTCGCTACAGGCAACTGTGCCATGGGAATTCAGGGGTGGCCCTGCAGTGGGTGACTCGCTGAATGGGCACCACCATCTGCACATCCAGATAGATACTTGACACGTATTGCCCTCGAATTCCTGTGACGTTCACTGAAGCACAGCAGGTGCCGTGGAATGGCTTGTGCTCCTTAAATTCATAGCGTGTTCAATGTTCAAGGAGTTAATTAAAAAATACTCTCCAGATTTACACATTTTCTCAGAGTAGATGAAAAGAGGGTTTGGAAATACAAGCCTAAAGTAAATAAGACCAACTGCTGTTTTTTCAATTAGGTTATGTTTCAGGGATACAAAATTACATATTCCTTTCCTATGCACGTCCCCTGCACTTTTTAAACACAGAGCAACCCATTATTAAGCTATTAATCACCTCTTCCAATTAATTGCTAGAAAATGACCCAGGTTTTAGTAGTAGTGTTGCAATTGAAAAGCTCTTTGATATTTGGCAAGGTAAAGTTACAGGCAGTAGTAATTTGAGACAGTGAGGCTATTAGCTGCTGTTTAGAATCTCAATTACTCTAAAGATAGATAATTACAAATAAAACAAACTTGTTCTCCTACATTAGCAAGTGCTTCTTTTTTGCTTTACAAAATTTATGAGTGATTTTTTTTCAGCCACTAAATATAATTTCCACGTGAAAAATTGACCTTAACAGTATGAAGTATAGCTACAAGGAAAAGCCGTGTTTTCATCGAAGAGAATAAATGCATTTCCTGAACTCTGGCTGTTAAAGCTAATTGATTTATTGGCTTTCTATATAGTGTACTATTGTCTTTATGCTCTTGGGACATGGAAGCTCTTCAGAAAAGAGCTAAATTCTTCCATGTCAATATGACAGTTTGAGCACATCTCTCCTTTCTTCAAGTGCAGGGTTTCTTGGAGCTTAAAAATAAGAAAGAAAATCTCTTTCCAGGATTGGTTGAATTAACTGAATGCTGCTGCATCCCTTGGCTTATGGAATGTGTACTTTTACTGCTTTAATGTTCCCGAGAAGTTAATAGTGTGGGGGTTCTTTTCTTTTTAATCATATTCCTTTCGTAGTAAAATATTTATTCAAGCAAATGTAAAGTACTTGTCAAAATATGAGAATATGAAATTCCCATTTTTAGGTTTCTTAAACACAGCAGTGATACAAAATATAAAGTGATGCATTTTCCCCCAGGGCTAGTTTTTAAATTCATGAAATTACCAAATATGTTTTTGCTTTATTTCCCTTCTACCTTTTGGTTGCTATATAAATTAGTAAATATAATGAGAGAACTTTCTCAGCTGCAGTTGATTTCAACACTGTACAATCATCTCCATAAAAAGCTATGAAGAAAAACAAATAAAATGAAAAACACAAATACTGAAATGGTTCTGTTTAGATGTTCCCTTAGCATGAGGTATAGTCAACAGATTTGATGATGCCTTCAAGAAGAATCTCAGTTCAGAAAGCAAAACAAGGATGAGTGTTTTATAGTGTGGGTACACCTATCAGGCTGACAGCCCAGGGGAGGGAATGCAGATGAGACGATTCCAGGTTAGAGGTATCCTATGTAATCTGCAGGCCTCAGGGCCTTCAATGAGAAATTCTGATCTTCCCTTGCTCTGACCCTACCCTTTCTATAGCTGTTGATTTGGGCCAATTGGAAAGACAAGAAGATGGATTTTAGTTTTTTCTTAAAAACTAAATTCCCAAGAATGTACATATTCTGTGTATATTCTATATAAAGATACAATGCATAAAGAACATTTTTCTCTCAAAATAATTGGATTAGGGTATGATTTGTCAATGTCATCATCATGTTTGGTCCCAATGTCTATTAACTCTGTGTGCTGACTATAATCAGAAATAGAAAAAGAAAGAGGAACACAGGTACGTTCAAAGGAGATTAATAAAACAAATTTCCCTTGCTTGTCGAAAAGGTCTGAATTATAACTGGAAAAGAGTTTAATTGCTTTAGAAAAATAGGATTTCTCCTCTTTTAGATATTCATATCTTTCGGGTCATTTCTCTATTCTCTCCCACCAGAATTTATCACCCCACCAATTTTCCCAGATAAACTCTTCCACAATATATAATTATTATCTTTTCCGTAGTAGCACACCTTCAAAACAAATCAGAAGAGTCTCACTTCAAAGTTTAAAAGAGAGAAATATTACTAAGTGATTCACAGATTCAAATTGTCTTTCTGAATGCAGAAAGCTATGCAACCTTCATTTGAATCAGCAGTTTGGGAACAGAGGAACTTTGGAATTTCAATTACTTTAACTTGAACAAAGTAAGTTAGTCTATATGTTAGGACAACGATAAGACAAAAGTTCATTCTGAGCCAGGTAGTTTTCATCAATAGGCTACAAATGTTTTCTGAATGATCACTGGGAACAGTGGGTATGGGCATATGTGGTACCATTCAGGAATGAGTATATTCCATATATTCAAAGTTTTTATAATCTAAAAGTAAATATTAAACAACATGTACATATAAGCATATATGCATGCAATCATTTCCAAAGAATATGGCAAAGTAAGTTGTCTGAATTTTGCAGAGTGGCTGAAAGGGAAATCTTGCAATTGGATAGTCTGCATTCACAGATATATTGTATTCTGTGTATATTCTAAATGTCCATCATAATGCTGGCTCAAAAAGTCAGAGAATAGAATGAGATACCTGCCAGTGATGAATACTACTCAAATATGACTGTTCAGTATTTCCATATTTATTGATCCCAGTGTTTTATTGTGTCCTATACATCTTTGCGTCTGTAGTAACTTCCACAATGTCCAACGCTTTGCAGTACCTAAGTAAACAGCCAATGGCTGAGTGAGTGAATAAATGAATAGTAAGTCTCAGCATTTCCTTGTGATGAGATAAAGCACTGAGCACAAACTGGGATGCATTGTAGACTTTTCTGACATCATGACTTGTTACACATACGGGAACCCTATGTTCCACTCACCCTTGGAGAAGAAATACCTGCAGAGGCTCTGCTGCTCTGTGTGTGAGTGTATGTGTGTACCTGTGAATACACTACAAAAATCATCAAAGTTTATAGAAAAAAATCAGCCTCTATCCTGGGATTAGAATTATTTTCTAGACTTTTCTGGTCCCATAATGTTCATGATAATTATCTGGAATTGACTATCTATACACATTATATCTTCCAGATTCTTTCTACTTAGTACTGGATTTAAACTCTGGGATAAAACTCTGTATTTTAGAACTTCTAATTTTATTTTTTGAGACAGGGTCTCACTCTGTCACTCAAGCTGGAGTGCGGTGGAATAATCATAGCTCACAGCAACCTCAATCCATGGGCTCAAGTGATCCTCCTTCCTTAGCCTCCCAAGAA
>NW_012140191.1:2105832-2112300 GCF_000956105.1 Propithecus coquereli
GTTAGATTTCATGCTAAAAGCATTATGAATGAAAGAAAAATGCCATTAAGCCATTCAATTTTTTTGTATGAGGAAAATATTTTTTAAAATATCAGGAGAAAAATAAGATTTCTTTTATTTCAACAAATTTTACACATTGTCTTAGAATGTAGACGATGAATAAAAGGCGGTATTTTCCCAATCCTATTTCATTTACCTGTTCCTTCAGTGCAAAGAGAAATAGCAATCCTGTACAGAAATGGCTACTCCTGCCTTCCTAGCATTCTTATGTGTTATAAAGCCCTTTATAAGATCTGATACCCAACTGAGTACTTCCTTTCACCATTACCTCCTTAAACCATGAATATTTAAAGCAAACAAAGTTTAAACCCCTGACTCTTTTCACAGTTAGTATCTATAATCCTTTTTTCCAGACTAGGTATTTCTAAATCGTGTTAAATCTTTCATCTTCCTTCTGGTCAATTTCAAGGTTTTCATTGAATCAAATGCATTTTTTTTATACCAGCTTTTCTTTTGCTTTTAGACACTTCTACTGGCTTAGCAAGAGCTGTTCAAATTACCTGATTATCCAATATGCAGTACGTTAAAGCAGTCCTTATTTTTAGGCAATAATCTCTAGGTGAATCATTTATTTATTTATCTTTTATTTTTAATGCCTGGGACAATGAAAATTGGCCCTGAAAAATTGAAGGCATTTCCCTTTTGTGGACTTTGAAAAAAAGTTTGATTTTTTCCATTTTAGCAAACAACTCAAACTCTACTTTCAATGATTCCGAAAGTTAAAATGACAATAAATAGATCTGCAATTAGATATTACATTTTCTTCTAATAAACTGTTAGAGGAATACACCACAAAACAATATAATGAACTACAAGTGCAGTGATTCTGTAACAGGATTTTTTCTCCACCTTAAATAATTTTATTTCCTATAAAGTTACAAAAGATTGTGCACCAGACTTTATTTATTTCCCTCAAATTGTCTAAAACCGAAGAAAAGGTAAAGAGGAAGAACAGTTAACCTCTGGTGACCAAAGGTGCACTTGATCTGTTATTTTGTATTCTATACTCTTCAAAAGAGCAATATAAACAGAATTATTTATGCCCAGCAAAATGTTGCTTAATTACTTATGCACCACTGTTTGCTTGTATTTTAAGCTCTCTCTACCACCCACAGGCAGACGTTAAACAGCTGCTAAAAGCTAGCTTTAGTCTTGCCTGTTTGAAATTAGCATACTTGAGCTTTGAAAAAACTTTGTTGCCAATTTACATATGCATAGAGACTGATATTTAGACTCACCATATGATATGTCCCTCAAGAGCTTTTCTTATTGCCTCCATCCTCAGGTCTCAACCTAGAGACTGTAAATCTAGCAGGTGATTAATTCTATACCCTTGAGAAACTAGCAATTAGCACTTGCAACCAGTAAAAAATTGTCATTTCAAAACCCTGTTTACTATGCCCATGTATTTTCTATGAACTCACAGTTAACTCTAAATAGATGTGTATGGCAATAGATCTGCAGACATTTCTGTCTCTTTATGTAAAATATAATATTGCTACCAGCTAATCAACCTATTAAATATATATAATTGACATTCCTTTTTTAATATAAAATAGCAAGATGTAGCAAGCATGGAAACACTAAACATGATGTTTTATGTTACTAAACCTTAATCAGTTCATTTCAACATGATGACTTTGTAGGGTTTACCTGTTCTGTGTCAATTCTTATCTCTGATAGCTGAAATTACCGTACTTCCAGATGTTCTTATGCATTATTGAGGTCTTCTGCAGTAGATGCTGGAAAAGGTAAGATAAGGTTTTATTTCTTTGTAGTAGTCACAACACTGAGATCAAAGACGGTAAAGTGCAGTGCTTAGTATTGAAAACTATGATGAACCTAACATTTATTTTCAAGTTGCAAACCTATCATAAAAACTGCTCATCAATCTTTAGTTAACCATTTCATGTGTAATCTGTGAGTGGAACCAGAAAATATTTTGAAAGGTTTAAAAATACATGTTTGACCACACAATAAACTAGTGCTAATCATGCATGTACATAACACTACGTTGGAAGCTCTATCTTATGACACAAGAGTGACAATAAAAAGAAATGAGACATATTAAAATTATTTCATGAATAACTTACATTAAGCAATTTACTTTGGTCAGGTTTAAGAATCTGTTAAAGAAGAATTTATACACATACACACATATATTTTTAAATGGTTTCTGATAAAATCTGCCAGTGCTCCAGAGAGTGCTAACTGAAGTGAAAACAGAGTAATTCCATTTTCTGAAATGTTTAAGTTCAGTTCAAACGAAAGAAGATAGGTGAAAATAGCTAACATATATGCTACCTGCAGTGTGTTAACTTACTATAACCAAAACATTTCATTTGAATTATGTTACACATTTTTATGATAACAAGCGTAAAATGAAAAAAAAATGCCATGTAGAATATCTTAATTCCTAACTTGAGTAATCTTCAATTAACAAACAGCATTACTTTAAAAATAGACATTAAAAACCAAGAAAACTCATGCAGGAACAATTTCATTGCCAGTATTAGAACACCAACGGCAGTGGATCTCCTTTATCCAGAAGTGCAAAGTTAGGCGCAAATGCAGAAACGATCCCGTAGAAAAGTGGACCTTATTTTCTCCAGTTGCACAGTCATTAGATGGTGTGCTAAAAAGGCCTGCTAGACTTTCGACTAATTACATCATCGGATCATCATACAGTTAAAATCAGTTGCAGGGCACTCATACACAACTAAATCCCTGCTTCTAATTACTATTTTAGTCTCTTTTTCCTCGTGACATGTTGGTGATAGATCATTATTTTTTCAGCAATTTGTTCGCATTTATATGCAATATAATTGGATCTGATTAATTATTATGATTAATGACTGCAGAATTTCCTTGCAAAGCTATTAATACTGGTAGTATCAAATGAAAGACATGGACAAATTAAAGCCAATGGATTCCTGTTGCTGGTACTTACAGCGCCTGAGCTGAAGTAACCCTTTGCTGTTCCCCAGCAAACAGAAAGTGACTGCAAACCTGAGCTCTTTGAATGGTTCTCAGAAGCTCGTAATATATGAAGTGTTCAGGATGCATTTAGGCTTATTTAGGTGCATTGCAAATGAGTAACCTGGCAGGTCTATGTTCAAAATAGCACATAGTGTTATTGATTTGAAGTAGTAAGGAAATGTATAGCATTAAAAATATGTAGAAAGCTATTAAGAAATAATTGTCTTGAAGGATATTTATAATTTCTCCATTTTCCTCAACAAACGTGATATAAGGCACTTAGTTAACTTCTATTAAATGTCAGATTACAAAATTTCTAAAGGACATATTTATGTAGAGTGTGTTTTGTATTTTAAATTGTATTCTGGCTTAGAAGTAGGATATTACATGTAAAAAAAGCAAACAACGACTGAGTAGCTTAGGGGATCGACTTTCCTGTTACCTCTGGGACCTGACTTTAAATCTGGCTTTGAGCAAACTGAAGAAAAATCATTTCAATCTAATGGCAGCAGCAAATAAAAAAATCAGATAGTTTGAGTTCCTTGAAGGTGGCAGCAAGCTTTTTGCTTTATGAAGTGTCCGAAATTTGGGGCTTTAAAGGAAAGCATTGGATTGGGAGGACGTGTGTCTGATTATAAATTGTAAAACACAAAAGATGTTGAGTATAATTTGCATCTGTCATAAACAGGACCAGCCCTGCTCATAGCATGAGTCTTAACAGGGGGCATGAAGGCTTAAATCTTGCTGAAAAAATCGATTAATTCTGTCTGACCCAGAATTGGTAGTGGTGCCTGTATTAAAATCAAGATTCTCAAACGATGTAAAATACAGCTTGTTAGTTAGAACTAGGCACAGGTATCTGAGAATGTTCAATGTGACAACGCTAAATATTTTTTTTAATTAAACAATGATTGCTAGCCAACCCAATATATAAATGCAAAGAGATAAATTTGTTTTATGAAGAGCTGAGATTTTTTTGATGATTCATATTAAATTAAACTTGCGAAAAGGAGAAAGAAGGTAGACTAAAGAAATCATTGTGTGCAGGTGAATAGCAAAACATTTAAAACACACAAGGCTCGTAGTCATTTTAGTTTTTTATCAAAGACAGTGAATTCCTATGAAGCTTTCACACTATTATTGATACTGAAATGTAAAATTGTTTATTTAAATTCACACATTTTAAAAGATATGGATTTCTGGTCTATATTTATTATGGAAATGATTAAAACAAATGCAGCAACCTTATTAAAAATCTTCTAGCCTCTACCAGAATAAGTAATTTGGCCTATCATAGTTCTTAAATAAGCCACCACCATCACCACCCCATTCCCCTGCTGAACGGCTTTGTATAAATTATTTATATAAGGATAATGCTAGTTTTTCTTCTGAGAGCAGAAAAACAGGATTAATGTGAAGATCAACACTGAAGCCATTTTCATGGGCTCCTTGTATATATAAACTATGTTTATGGCAATTATTTTAGAAATTAGGGCTGGCCTTCACCCCAGGTGAGAGTGAGAGTTATGGGGAAAGGCAGGAATCCTGTTAAAGGATTTCATTTCTTTTCCTAAGTAAGCATCACCACCCAGGAGAGAGAGGGCACTTCTATATCTGATAAATAATGTTGGGTGTTCACAGTTGCTAATATGAGAAAGGTAATGAAACAATTAGTAACAGAGCGATTAATGACATTATTAAATATACCGTGTATGAGTTGCCATTAAGAAAATTGATTTTGAAGTATATGTTGTGGGGAGAGGCAACATAAAGCAAATAAAACCACACACCATCCAGGACATCAGTAAGAGTAGTCCTGGGCACTGGGTGCTTACAATTAAAGTAGATGACCTGTCTGCCACTAAAGGGAACATCCTTCAATTCACATCTTAGCTTGGTTTCAGATAGTCACTTTAGGCTTAATAAAAAAAAAAATCATAACACATTAATACTTCCTTGTAGCGACATGCCTCCAAGTGTTTTACACACTTTTGCAGGAAGAGTCTTTACACGTAAAATATTTGTTGCTATTACAAAGACACAGAGACCATAGGATTGCATCTGGCATGTATGACTAAAGGAATCCTCACAAGAAGTCCATTTTAATTTTAATCAAACTAAATAACAAAGTGATCAGAATCACTCATTTCCATGTTACCATTTGAAAGGATCAACTTACTTGTCGGTTCTTCACTTAACTATTTAGATACAATAATAGATCATCCAGCAAACCAGGAGAAGAATCAGGAGTAAACACTAGGTCCCTGAATGGGTCCTAAGCCACAGACAGACAGCTAACCGCTTAAGTGTCTTGCATCGATTCAGTGCATTCTCTAGGGACAGAATCTATAGAAGCTGTTCCTTAGTGCACTATACTCTAAACAGTCGGTCCTAATTCAATTCTAACATCAAGAATCTACTCAAACAAGGAAGGTTCTGAGAGAACCTGGTCAATCCAAGACTGACTAAGGTTTCAAAATTCTTGCACCGTGATTGTATTAAACTGCCATGTCAGAGTACAGTGTCTCTCTCCTAGGAAAATCGAATCTGAGTTCTCCCACATTTATCTATAGTATAGAGTATAGGGCAAGGAATGGCTCAAATATACACATGCAAAGGGATATAAATTCTGGCTATTATTCAAAACAAAATTTATATGTCATGATTTTCATCAGCTTTTTCTACCACATAATCAGCAACCTAAAATGGTGGGTGACTGCTTGTTTTTCTCGGGAATCCTCATCTCACCTAGCCAGTGATGACTGCGTAATTTTTGACAATCGCAGCACAGAATCTTCTGTTTAGAGTTTTTAGACTCGTTAGATACCATCTACTTCATGCTCATCATTTTGTGGATGGATAAAGAAGCCTCAGGGAAGTTAGTTTGCCCAATGTCATATAATTGATAAGTGACAGGGTTCAAAAAAAACCCAGATCTCTTAACTCCAGATTTATAGCCCTTTCCAATGTACTACATAGTTACAGACTGATATTAAAAAATATGACATAACACTTAGATCTCAATTTTTTTTATTCTGACTTTAGACAGTGAGAATTTCCTAGATTAGTGTTTTTTTCATCTGAATAACCAATACTCCAGCTTAAGTAAAGTATATCTTTTACGATTCCTCTAGAAAGTGAATTAAAATTGGAAACAAACTAAATATCTACCTATAAAGAATTAGTTGAATAAATGATGACATAGTCATATTATGAAATGCTGTTAGACCATTTCAAAGAATGAGGTACCTTGTTTTCATGTACCAGAATGAAATGATACACATTCTATATGGCTACATGTTTAATAAGAAAACAGCAGAAAGGTATATATACAATAGTCCAGTTTTTTAAATTTTGATTTGATTATATAAGGAAGGAATATCTAGCATAATACACAACAAATGTCAAATAGTGGGTATCTCTAGAATA
>NW_012140191.1:2114070-2116313 GCF_000956105.1 Propithecus coquereli
GAAAATAACAGTGATTTGCCATTTTACTGTTAATAGTTGCCCGGGTTCTAGTTCTATTGCTGTGTAAATACTTCTTAAAGCTTTTTTAATAATAAGAGGAAGATGATTTATCTTCAACTGTTGAGCTGATACACTCAAATATGTTCTGCCAGATCAAAAATAGCAGAGATCAGTTTCTTCACTACTGTCAAGAAGCATCATTTCAGAGGAAATGAAAAACAAGAAAGGTTAAGAGGAGGAAGCTGTAAAACACAGTGGTGGGGAGGTAGATAGTAAGGTAGATAGTAAGAGAGTAAGAATATGTAAATAACATCTAGGTATAAATAAGAAGGAAAACATTTTAATAATGGATGCCCCAAGAGTGAGAATTTTGTGATGAATCAGGAGCAATACAATTTTTTCATGTAATTGGCAATATTTGTCAAATGAAATCATACAGTTTATGATTAGGAAGTAGATAAACATACTTCACCTTTTTTTTTCCAAACATGCACACAAAATCCATGAGAATTTCTCAAACATGTGCATGCTTTTCTGGTGAATGATTTGCCTATTTACTAAACCAAGAATCTGGTCATTCTGTTCTGAATCACAGAAAAAAATATGTCCCCCAAATTACTGCAAGATTAGCTAGGTGCAATGAAATGCCTATTGTTTTTTAAAGAACAGTAAAAGAATTAAGAATCAGTTCTGGTTTCTAGAGGACAGAGACCGATTTTGGTATATTCATCTGTTTGACTGTATGCCCATATGTATGAAAACGAGGCTTCTACAACTTAGAGCCACTGGTGCAACAATGATCAGACACACCCTTGGTAAAGCCAAATTGTGATTTTTCATGATCTCTCTGCTTGTCAATTTTTGTGTTAAACTGCTTTTGGGCAACCACCCTTAGCATCTGTATTAGTATGCTAGGGTTGCCATAACAAAGTACCACAGACTGGGTGGCTTAAACAACAGAAATTGATTTCTCACAGTTCTGGAGGCTGGGGGGTGGGGCACAGTCCAAGATCAACATGTTAGCAGTGTCTGTTTCTCCTGAGGACTCTGTCTTTGACATGTAGATGGCCACCTTCTTGCTGTGTCCTCACATGGTCTTTCTCTGTGCAGGACCTTCCCTGGTGTCTTTTTGTGTGTTCCAATTTCTTCTTATAAGAACACCAGTCAAATTATATTAGGGTCCACCCCTAATTGCCTAATTTTAACTTAATCACCTTTTTCAAGGCCCTATTTCCAAATGCAGTTACATTCTGAAGTATGGAAGATTATGGCTTCAACATATGAATTTTGGTGGATATGATTCAACTCATAACATCATCACTTGTCTATTCTAAACATCTATTCAGTATGTCACAGTACATTAATCTGCAGAGAATTTTATTCTATCTTTGAGTTCCTCGGTGTAACATGAAGAAGATATTGCACTAGACAGATATTTTTCTCAGTTGTGTTCTTCAGTGCCCTCATATTCCACAGTCAGTAGTAAGTGCTGAACTGGTATTAATAGATGTTTAACTCTTGCTTTCTGGAAAACAGAAAAGAAGCCCTGATTGTAGCCTTTCCCAGGTTCCATAGTGTAAACACTCCCACTATAATGGATTATAATCTAATAATCACTGAATGCAAAGTTGGGAAGAGATGCACACAACAGAGTCACATGAGCCAGTTTGAGCTGGTTCTAGCACACCACTCACAGGTACTTTCATGACTTCAGGGAGGTTAAACTTCACTCCTCCATGTCTTTATCAGAATAGTGTTCCTTTTTATTTGGTTCAAATTCTTGATATCCATTTCTTTAAAATGGTTGGATTGACCCCACAAAAAAGTTACCAAATACCTAGTTACCTAATCCCTAAAACCTTTTAACACTGTCAAATAGTACTCTTGGATCTAGTATTGAATTTTCATTTTATTTTTGACAGACTCTAAAATCTTTTTTTTTTTAGAAAAAGTAGAATATTGTTTTTCTATTGCCTTCTTGATTTGATACGTGGTTCTTAAAACTCTCCTTGAAATTTTCTGCAAGATGGTGATGCAGCTTTGATCTACATGATGCCAAAACAACTGTTCAATGTCCCAAATGAGTCCATATTGTTACAGCATTTGTCTTTAGTCTCTGTAAAAGTATAATAGTCACTTGTCACCAGTTACTCAGGTTATTTTTGTAAACATAGCAACAAATATAAAATGGCTTTGAAAAGAGTGATGTAACTATCCACAGAATTACAACAACTTCAATGAAT
>NW_012140191.1:2125903-2127902 GCF_000956105.1 Propithecus coquereli
AAAATAAAAACTTACTTCCATAATCACATTTGCCACATTTTAATTGTTCAATATACACATATGGGTGGTGGATGCCATAATGGACAGAGAAAAAATAAGAATAATTTAAAATTTAACTAGAAACACTAATGACTTCATTCTCTAATTAAAGATCTAATACTCCTACCCTATCAACTTCTGTTATATTTGCAAATTTTTATTTAGTAGTTAGCTAAATTTCTATATATGTAAACACTATATAAACCTATTCACATTTTAAGTCTCCAAATAATTAGTCATTTCTACCCCATATTTAGGTGAATGCATTTCGAAGTTTGTGAAAATATTTAATATGATTACCATTGAAAATATCTGAGTAAGGGAATTTAGAACTTAACCTAAGGTAAGTTAACATTGAGACAGTATCTTCTTCATAAGAAATATAAATGCTTGAAGAGTAGGTTAACTATTTGATTTATTTAATAAGTACTATATTTATTATATCATTGAATAATTTAGATATGAAAGTATTTTTTTCCTCCCTTTTAGGTTATCAAAGTCAAGGACAGAAACTTTAATACTTCTTGGTGATATACCACAAGATAGGACAAAGCAGTTCATAGTGACTGAGTAACTGTGACTAGGGAGGGATAATAGTCTATCCAAGTTGACAGTGTATTTGCTAGGCTTTGTCCTAAGCTGCTTCGTATTCACTATCTAACCTTAAAAAAAAGCCCACTACACATTAGACATTATTATCCTCATTTTACAGATGAGAACATCAGCATCAAGGTTTACAGATTTTAAGTAAAAGGCTGAAGTCACACAGTTATTAAGTGTTAAAACTGGACTTTAAATCTAGATCTGCTTGATTGCACAGGTAGGTTTGTTACCACCACACAGTATTATCTTCCATAATTTTTTACTTTCACATGATATTTTATGATGCTCATTTCCCTCTGTATTTTTCCATAATTGTACATATGATCTGCCCACTGGATTATGAACTCTCTTAGCCATGTCTATGTCCCCTATGAATTCTGTTTTTTATGTAGAAAACCTTCAATATATTCTCATTTTGATAAATTGAACTAAGGCCTGAGTTCAAGTTCCCTGCTTTGTTATCAATAACTTTTCCTTAACAATCACCAGTGATCTGGGGCAGGTGTTTCACTCTCTCTGAATTCCCATTTTCTGACATATATAATAAAAAGATTAGATTATATTCATGGTTTTAAAAAATTTATTTTAGCAACATTCTTTTAAGTGATTATTATGTGTAATCACAATATATAAAATAGATGACAACCAGTATATGTGATTATTTAACATCCCTCTCTTCTTAATGGCCTCAGAGGAAAAATATAGGACTAGAAAAAGCCATGAATTAAACCACAAGGAGGGGCACTTAATCTTGTCTGTGCCGTGGACATTTAAATCCTATGGATCTTTCTTAGAATAATATTTTTCGAAGTATAAAATCAAACAGAAATAAAAAGAAACCAGTTATACTGATATACAATTCTATCTGGAGATCTCTTAGGAAGTCCCTGTAACTCAGGTTAATAACTCTATTGACGAATCTTTAAGGGTTCTTCCAGCAATTATGCTGCTCATAGATGCTATATGTGTAGTGTACATATAAGGAGTAAAAAATTGAATAATATTCATTCTATCAACAAATATTTTTGTTTCTACTAGGTGCCAAGCACTATTATTAACACTAACAATGAACTAGACAATAGATACCCTATCCCCATGGAACTTACCTTCTACTTAAAAG
This sequence comes from Propithecus coquereli, assembly GCF_000956105.1. Classification (NCBI taxonomy): domain Eukaryota; kingdom Metazoa; phylum Chordata; class Mammalia; order Primates; family Indriidae; genus Propithecus; species Propithecus coquereli. Next base: position 2,127,666 of record NW_012140191.1, read on the forward strand.
TAGATTTATAATAAAATTGCAAATACATAAAATTACTAGAATAAGGAGTTGGGATATTATTCTAATAGTAACAGAAAGACATTTGACTATTTTAATAAAAAAGCACTATTATTAACACTAACAATGAACTAGACAATAGATATTTAGCATTATATTATGATTTTCCAGTCTTTATGCTCCTTTTATAATAAAATTGCAAATGAATTCTAAGGTATGCATTACTAGTGGAGCCATTCA
>NW_012140191.1:2127952-2130377 GCF_000956105.1 Propithecus coquereli
AGAAAGCACTACCTAAAAAATGTAGCTGGATGAGCCTATTGTATTTCTCAGAAAGTAAAGAGCAGACATTTGAAATCTGCACAGTCACACTATATAACAACAGGATTCCAAACAAACTAAACAATGTTAACAAAATGATTCAAAATAATCTTCCTTTTTCTAGTAAGAGGCAGAAAGTTTTGGTATTTTTAATTTGTTACCCTCCTTCATATATATCACATATCAATCTACTTTGTGTGTGTGTATAACTTTCTCATTTTCTCCTTGTCTCATCAAATGTACAATATAGGTCTGTGGAAAACTTGCTCTGAAATAGCCTAATAGAATTGTAAAAAACCTGAAAATTAAACTGACATTTTATATGGAGTAAAAAGTTAGTCCCCCTCCAAAAAAATGTAAAGCAGTATTTATTTTTTCTCTTTTTGAATAGGCACATTGTGACACTATGTGTTTGTATCAATGGGATAATGTATTTTAGGGGAAAAAAGCACAAATGCATATATTGAAAATTTTGAAATTAAACAGGGATTAATTAATAGTTTAGAGAAAATTAGAATCTATAGAACCTAATATTGAGCTGACTCAAAGGAAGTGGCCATTAAACATCATAGCACTAGAATAATAAAGGAATTGGGATATATGATTTAATAGAAATTTGCTTACTCAGTCTAATTATATTCCCTATAAGTGTTCAGTCTGCTTAAAAGTCACTCAACTCTTAGGAATAAGAAAGTGTCTAGCAACCTGTAGGAAACCTAAGAAAATCCACAACACTCTTTTTAAGACAACAGTGTGCAAGAATTGTAACTTAAAAGTTATAAAATGAGTAATACTCTCCTAAAATATTCTATGTTCCTTTGGCATGACTTTCTATAGGACATCAGTGCATTATCTTGGTTTCAATACACCAGTGCTCCTTTCTCAAATGACCACAAATTTAGAAAAGAGAAAATTGATACTTAAGCACATGTATCTCAAATTTAATAAATGAATGTATGTGTATGGTGGTGGTGGAGGGGGTAGGGAGCTCCTTTATCCTTAAACCAAAGAAGTTTGAATTATAATATTTGAAATATTGTTTGTCTTTTTTCAATTTTTCCAGGAGAGCTTCTTTATAATGAAGGCAGTTTCTGTAAATGACAGATCAGTGAAGACATCAGTCTGAAAATATAATTCCGAAGGTACTAGTAGGAAAGGCAAGAATGCGGTTCATAATCTATTAGTGCCTTTGCATTGTGTTAGCAAAATACCATATCATCAATCTCCTTTCTTTTTCTGTGTCTGACTCTGCCACCTTCTTGGCTTGTACACCCAGAGGAGCATAATTATAGGCACGTAACATATACATTGTGACTTTGAAAGTATGGAATTTAAATTACTTCAGTACATTAATCACCCTTACCTTACAAGTCTATTTTACCGTGCAAATGAGGAAAACCTAATGCTTATTTTCCATACTTTGGAAAACTTAAAAAAAAATGTACATTGCATAATTATTGGATTTGTAAAAACATGCTTTGATCAAATGAAATGGGCATTTACTTTGTTCAAAACTACTTTCCATAATCCATTACACAGCATAAATTTCACATAACTGCTCACATAGCAACTTGTAAATATACTTGTATATTTTCCTTCACTTTAGCATCAAAGGAAAAAAACTGATTAAAGATGTAGCATGCAAATCTCTCTCACTTACAACTTTTCATTTGACTTAAAAATCTCAAACTATAAGAATGAATCCAAAAAGCCTGTAGCAAATATATAAATTTGGCAATATTTCCCTCCCCCTTTCTGCATCATTAATATTAACAGACAAAAAGATTGGGTGGCTGGTAAATACTATAAATTCAACAAGGTATAAACATGCTATCATTCTTCCAAAACCAGAAGTAGACATCTATTGTATTCCAAAAACCTTACACAATCAGAAGTCCAAATCTTAATTTTTATCCTAGGTTAAGATAAGGGAAGCTTGCAGAACATCATTTTGGCTTTAATTATTATCTTTTGAAAAGCAGTGCAATGTTCCCTGGGGCATGAACCACTAAGGAAGTTAGAGTTCAGTGAGAGGTTCCATTTATTTCCTTCTACTGATTTAAGTGAGGGAAATATGTAAGAGTTCTGAGAAAGAGAAAATAACCGAAACCAATCATTACATGCCCATGTTGCTCATACAGTTCTATTGGTGCTGGTCTCATCCTGTCATTCATTAGATGCCAGATCCTGAAGCATTTTTATTTTCAGTCTCAAAATAACTGTTGAAATAGTAAATAGCTAATACTAAAGAGACTTTCTGAACTGAAAAATCATACTGCTTTCAAGAAAAACACCCCTCTTCCTGACCAAAAATTGTCGGCCCCACTGGTTGAAATGTGAATCTTGCTTCTATAAAATTTACCCAAAACTCTATAATTTTCATCTA
>NW_012140191.1:2130427-2132531 GCF_000956105.1 Propithecus coquereli
ACTAGTAATAATACATAATATATGATTTGCTGGCTTTAGGAAAAAGAAAGAGTTAAAATGATTTTTTTTTAATGTAAGAGAACTTTCAAAATGGAAGACTTCTGATATTTATATTAACTTGTTATTTTTCACTTTGGAAGAAATTTTTAGCTAATCTTTCTTAAGGAAATTATCAGAAAAGGTGACAACTTTATTAATTTATTTAGCTTGATGAATATGTTTTAGTGAACAAAGATTGCTGGGTATTTTCAAGAAAACCATGGAATAACTAATAATAAATTTGAATAATACTTGAGAATAATTTGTGTTATTAGATATAATGAATTTTAAATAATCACTAAAAAAGTGAGTCCAGTACTTATAATAACTCCCTAATTTTAACTTCATCATTATTAATATTTGAAAATATTATAATCACTGGCCATTATGGCATGGTTGTGCAATATTCTTATTTTAAAGTCCTAAAATGTATACACTATGCAAGGTGTGTCCAGAAAGTATCCAGTCATGTAATATGAAAAATGAAGATATTTATTGAAGAAGATACAAGATAAAAAAATAGGACAATGATGCCTCAGTCTCCTTCAAAGTAGGCACCTTAGAACCTCACACAGTTTCTCCCAGCATCTCTTCCACTGTTCAAAACACTCTGCAAAATCCTTTGTTAGAATCACCATCAGATTTTCCTGCATCTCATTGACTGTCTGAAATCTCTTCCCTTTAAAGGTGATTTTAGTTTTGGGAAAAGCTGGAAGTCACAGGATGCCAAATCTGGACAGTGGGGAGCTGAGTCACCTGGGTGTTTTGCCAAAAGACTCTGCAGGAGACATGATGCATGGGTGGGTGCATTGTTGTGGTGAAGCTGCCAATAACCAGTTGCCCATAGCTGCTGGAGTTTTCATCGCATTGCACCTTTCTGACACAAAATATCGAGGTAGTACTCCTTATTAATTGTTTGGCCTGGACGAGTCTACTCATGATGGACAACACCTTCCCAATCAAAAAGCACAGTTAGCATGGTCTTAATCTTGCTGAAATTTTGGCACGCCTTCTTCAGGCATGGAGAACCAGGCGACTTCCACTGGGAAGACTGGGCCTTCATTTCCAGGTCACAGCCATAGACCCATGATTCATCTCTAGTTATGACAGAGGAAATCTGGTTCATTGGTAGAGGTTTGAAGCAAGTCACTAGCCAATGCAGCACAATGTTCCTTCTGCTCTGGTAGCAGAAGCCACAGAACACATTTTGCCATGACACGTTTCATGCCAAGATCCTACATCAAAATCTCGGACACAGAAGTTTTTGGAAACCCCAGATCAGCTTCTAGTTCTCGCACTGTCAAAAGGTGATCTTTGTTGATTGCAGCCCATACACATTCAACATTCTGAGGTGTTCTGCTCGTTGCAAGCCTTCCAGAACGTGGATCACTTTCAACAGAGTCTCAAACATCTTTCAAGTATCTGTGCCACATTTTTATTTGCGCTGCACCCATCGCATAGTCCCCAAAAGCCTTCTGAATCATCCAAATAATTTCCTCAGGGGAATTTTCAAGATTAAGGCAAAATTTAATGCAGATTCATTACTCTACTCTCTCAGTCATTTTGAATGCGACAGCCACACAATACACATGTTCACTAAATGACATCTAGCGCCCCACTGACTAATACAGTGAGGTCATCATCCTTCACGCATGCGCATTATAGTCCGCTCTCCTTGGCTACCAGATTACAATGCCGCACAAACTGTTCTCCTTATATTAACAATGGCTGGATACTTTCCAGACAGATCTCGAAAGCTATAACTCAAAAGCTCTGTACAATAATTAGTCTCAAAAATTAGCCCTACGATTTAGCTCTCAAATATGGGGAATAGACCACATATATTAATATTACCCTATTGGTCTCTGTGGGTCTCACTGACTTCAAGGTGCAAATATAGCACAAAGATCATAAAGAACACACACACAATCATTCACTAACATTAAAACAAGCCTTCATATAAAAGATACAGCTTGGGTAGCCACTATTCCCTAAAACCTAAGTGGCCAGATCTAGCTATTTCACCCTAAAAAATCACTAATTATCTTTAATTGATTATTTGAGG
>NW_012140191.1:2145420-2147230 GCF_000956105.1 Propithecus coquereli
AAATATTTATAACTTTATATATCAGCTGTCTGATTTTTGGAATATAAAAGAATAGAAAATTTTACTTGCATATTTACCTTTTGTTGTTTTCCAAGCCCTATTAAAATGATGTAAAATATTAAAAATACAAGAAAGTATGTAATAGCAATGTAAATATGTCAATTAAAACTATTAACAAAATCAACTACTAACAGAATTGAAGTATAATGCAAAACTGCTAAATAGAAAAGACAGAATCAAAAGCATCCAATTAAGGAAAAGAAAAGAAAGCAAAAAGGAAATAATGAAAAAGTGAAAAAGAAAACATAAACTATGATGACACCAATATTAAAATGCATAGCAACAACAAATATGTGAGTTAAATTAACATGTGATGATAAGTGTTTATAAAGCATATCAGCTGATATAGTAAGCGAGAAACCCAAAATAGTTTTTTCAATAAACGTTTTTAGAGAAGTGCTAGGTTCACAGCAAAACTGAGCAGAAAGTACAGAGTTCTCAGATACTCCCTGCCACCACGCATGCACAGCCTCCCCCACTATCGACATTCTCCACCAGAGTGGTACATTCATCACAATCAACATACCTACACTGAGATGTCATTATCACCCAAAGCCTATTGTTTACATTGGGCTTCAGTCTTGTTTTGTATTCTATGAATTTTGACATATTCTGTGAATAATGACATGCGGCCACCATTTGATTGTCCTAAAAGCCCTCTGTGCTCTGCCTGTTCGTTCCTCCCTCCCCACTAACCTCAGGCAACCACTGATCTTTTTACTATCTGTGCAGTTTTTCCCTTTCTAGAATGCTATATAGTTGCAATCACACAGTATATAGCCTTTTTAAGTTGGTTTCTTTCACTTAGGAATATGCATTTAAGATTCCTTCATATCTTTCTGTGAAATAAGTTGTTTGGATTTTTAAATCAAAGTCACAATTAAATACGAGTAACCCAAAATGTGGATAGTATATTCATTTTCTATTGCAACGTAACAAATTAGCACAAACTTAACAACTTAAAGCAATATCCATTTATATCTCACAATTTCCATAGATCAAAAGTCCATGCACAGTGTAACTGGCTTCTCTGTGCAGGGTCTCCAAAGACTGAAATCAATGTGTTGCCTGGTATGCAGTCTCATCTGGGGCTCAGGGTCCTCTTCCAAGCTCATTCAGGTTGTTTTCAAATATAATTTCTTGGAGTTTTAGAGATCCCATTTTTTGTCTTCAGTTGGGAATCGTTCTCGGCTCCTAGAGGATACCCTCAGGTCCTAGCCACAAGGCCCTCTCACAGTTGAGCAGCTTATTTTTCAAGGCCAACAGGAAAGTCTCTCTCCAGTCTGCTAAAACAGAGTCACTTATAAAGCAATGTATTGCTCACATGATGTAACCTAGTCAAGGGAGTGATTTTCCATACCATCATATTCACAAGTGCCTTCCACACTAAGTCAGAGGGGCTTATACAGGATGTATATTTACACCAGGGGACAGGAAACTTGGGATTCATCTTAAAATTGTGCCTACAAAAAATAGGGGGAATAAAAAAAGAAAAAAGAATAGAGAGCTATTAATATTAATTTGGGGCAAGCTAAAATTCAGGAAAAATATAATAGGCTCCATCCATGTGGGAAATTTGTGTCAATAAAAGTTAAAATTTATGGAAAAGATAAATTAACCTTCATGATTTATGCACTAAAATCATAGCACCAAAGTGTTTAAGGGAAAAACATTGTTAGAAATTCAAAAAGAAATTAGCCAAACTCCAACTTAGCTCCCATTTTCCCCATAATTTGATAGAGATTGTAGA
>NW_012140191.1:2147280-2149080 GCF_000956105.1 Propithecus coquereli
TTTAAAAGATCACTTTGTGATCTTTTAAACAGACTGTAGGTGGGCAAAGATGGATGAGAGATGATGGAAAAGATTTTGAAGGTACAACTGATAGGTTTTGCTCATGGATGGGGTGATGAGAGAAGTGAGAAATTACATTTTTGGAGGTGATTAGTTGAATGGGTGGAGTGTTACTAACTGAAATGGAGACTGGAGAAGGAGTAGATATAAAAAAATAATTTTTAAACATGTTACAAATCAAAGAACCTGCCATTCCTCTAAGAAAAAGGTTGAGTGGACAGTTGGTTATAGAGTCCATAGTAGAAGGGAATGGTTAAAGCTAAAGACATAATTTTGGGGGGCATAATTGAAGATTAATAGCTTATAAATTAAATTTAAATCCATTGCCCTTAGTGAGATGTCTAGATAGTGAAGAGATGTGGGCTCAGGGAAACCCTCAGAGGCTTTTTCCATAAAAGCTTGAACAGAGAACAAGAAATAAGAAATGAAGCACTGAAAAGGAGTGACCAATCGAGTGAGGAGGGAAGAAAACTAAGATAGTATAGTGACATGAAAACCAAGCAAAGAGGTGTTCTGCATTGAAGAGACTTGTTTTGATGTACCCAGTCAGGAGCACAACGGCCAAGATGTCACTATTGACTCTGATTAGACTAGTTCCAGAGAAGTGGTAAAGATAAGAGCAAGTTCAAAAAAAAAAAAAAAAAAAAAGGGGGTGTAAGAAAATGGAGATAGCCATCTTAGACAACATTTTAACAAGTTTTGCTAAGAAGGGGAACAGGAAAATGGGATCACAAATGAAAGGAATAGTGGATAAGAATAGGAGGAATGTTTGGAATGGGTAATAAGGCATATTTGCACGACATAATCTTTTAGTCACAGTTTTTTTCTCATTAATATTGTGTTTTTCATATAAAACCTTTTCAAAAAACATTATTTTAATGAACTGAACTGAGATGAGTTCAAGTTCCCTACTGCATTAGAGAAGGAATGAGGGAGAGAGAGAAAGAGACAAAGAAAAAAAGAAAGAGAGAAAGAGAAAGAGAAAGAAAGAGAAAGAGAAAGAGGAAAGGGAAAGGGAAGGGGAAGAGGAAGGGGAAAAAGAAGAGGAAAAAAGAGAGTTAAATGCAAGGGTAGAACCTGAATAGACAAGAGAATGAAGTAGAGAATACAAGAAGAGAGTCTGACAGTAGATAGGATGAGGAACATTTACATATTTCAGTATAACAACCTGGAAGACAAAGTTATGTCTACAGATTCATGTTCACATGAGATTTGGTAGTGGGAAGATGAGGCAGTTCATGTCCTGTTGCTTCACTGTAAATGAAGGAATGAATGAACAGGAATAACATGCTTAGTATACTTTGGAAATATTACATAGCCTTAAACCACATGAATCTGACCAACATGTCATTCTGAAATAATCTCTAATAAATTTTCCAGTATTACATTTAGCAATAGTGATTAGGATCTTTGTTTACTTCAGTTCCAAATTTGGGGACAACTTACACTACCCAAATATAGTGAGGGCACTGTAGGATGTAATAATTAAATGTAATCTGGAAATTTGTTTGTGTTGGTCTGCAACTTTATTTTGGGGCTTATTATTCCCCAAAAAAAGCCTTCGGGAACTTATTTATTCTCTCTGTGTTTCAGTTTCCTTTCTGTGAAGTCCATATATTATAACAATGGCACCCACTTTGTGGGTTATTATGAGTTTTAATAAAATAAAACAGGTAAAATTCTTAGAAAAATGTCATTCTAAAGGTAATATATACATCCATTAGAGGATCATATGGTCTT
>NW_012140191.1:2155226-2155578 GCF_000956105.1 Propithecus coquereli
GGGAGGAAGTGATTTTTGGTCTTTTGCAGTCTTCCTAATTGAGGGGAGGAATATTCAAGCCTAAGGGGTTGGCTTTTACTAAGAATTTGGGTATTCATTCCTAGAATTGGGTTCCCTCCCATTTTCACACTTTATATAGTTGTCTCAGAACTGTCATGGTGATTTCGAGGGTGGAGAAACTTTAAAATTACAAAGTAAATGATATTATAATTGGCCAAAGTTCATGTAAGGTGGCGGAGATAGCTGACAAGCTGGTTGAAGCTGGTTCTTGCCCACAATAATCAGCCCCCCTCATTAGCTTCTGCTTGAGGATTGTTTATTTTAACACCTGTACCCAATCTTCAAGTCCCTG
>NW_012140191.1:2157635-2164594 GCF_000956105.1 Propithecus coquereli
TATACTGAACAGGTTTGCTAACATGCTGAACTCACTTATGAGTTCTAGTAGCTGTCTTAAATTTTTTTAGATATCTCAATTGAATACTATCGTCTAAAAAGGATTTTAACTATGAACTCAATTTCTCCAGTGAATGTAGGGTTAATCAGTTTATCTATTTCTTCTCAAGTAAACTTTGATAGTTTGAGTTTTTCAAAGAATATGTTCATTTCATCTAATTCTTCTATTTATTAGCACGAAGTTATTTATAATACTCCCTTATTTTCCTTTAAACTTTGTAAGATCTATAGTGTTCCTTTTTTCAATGTTGATACAGGTAATTTATGTCTTCTCTTTTTTATTATTATAGGTTTGGCTGTAGTTATATAAACACCAGCTTTTCATTTCATTGATTTTCTCTGTTGTTGCCATTTTCTAATTTACTCATTTCTCCTGTTATGTTTATTATGTTATTTCTTTTGCTTACTTTGAATTTAGTCTACTTTTTTTTCCCAGTCTCTTAAGTAACGGAGTATCTTAGGTTATTGATTTGACGCATTTGTTGTTTCCTTTTCTGGAAATCTATTTTCTGTGATATTAGTGTAGTCACATCAGTTTCTTATGCTTATTGTTTGCGTTGAGTATCTATTTCTAGTCTTTTGCCTTTGGTCTAATTGTGTCTTTGTATTTAAAGTGCATCTCAGGTAGACTACATATAATTGGTTCTTACTTTTACCTATAGACACTGACAATTTCTGCCTTTTTATTGGAGTGTTTAGTCTATTTACATTTTCTATAATTACTGATATAATATTTATGACTACCATTCTATTGTGAATTCTTGTTTTTCTGTTCCTCTATTGCTACATTTCTTTGTGTTAATCAAATATTTTGTAGTATTCCATTTTAAGACCTCTACTGATTTCCAGCCATAGCTTTTTCCCTGGTAATTTTAATGATGGCACTAAGAATAACACTACAATTCTTAAATATATTAATCTACCTAGAATTGATAGTAAATTAATTTAGGTAAAATATAAGACATTTGCAAGAGCTTATTTCCATTTGATCTCCCAAATTTAGTATCATATTTGTCATATATATTGTATCAATATGCATTACAAACATAATACCATAAAATTTATTTATTCATACTGTTTTTTTAAAAATTAAGAGGAAAAAGTATATTCTTTCTATGCTTACTTTCTCCAATGTTCTCCATTCCTTCTATACAACCAATTTCCTAACTAGTGTCATTTCCCTTCAGACTGAAGATTTCATTTAGCATTTCTTACAGTTAAGTCTGCCGACAACAAATTCTCTAAGTTTTAGTTTACCTGAAAATGTCTTCATTTTTCACAGATTTTTTTAGGTAAAATAGATGTACTATAAACTTAATTGCACAAATTAATAGGTTTTCACACACATATATGTGTATGTGTTTATATGTACATATATATGTATATCCATACATGTATATTTTTATGAAATCATCACCAAATCAAAACTACCAACATGTCCATCACTTTCAAAGGTTTCCTATTGCCTTATTATTGTACAAGCCTCCCTCCACAGCAGTCCTCAGGCAACCAACAATCTGCTTTCTGTCACTATAGATGAGTTTGCATTTTAGAATTGTATTATAAATGGAGTCAAACAATTGTCTTCACTTTTGAAGGATAAATTCACTTGATATAGAGATTCTCCCTCTTTTCAATTATTGATGCTATATTTGCCTTCGAATATTTGAAAATATTGTGATTTAGTTCTTTAAACATATTTCTGATTGGTTTTTTCAAAATCTTGCTTTGCTAATTTTAATATCTGGACTTACTCTGAATAGGATTATGTTGCCTGCCTCTTTTAATTTTTTTTAAACTTTTTGCCTGCATATGGGTCACACTTTTCTGTTTCTTTGCATGTCTAGTGATTTTTAGTTGGTATTTTCACATTTTATATAGTTAATTTATCATAGCGACTATAGATTCTGTCATTTTCTCCTGAGGATTATTGGATTTTTATTCTGGTAAGAGTTACATTGCCTAGAATCAAATTGCAAACTTTTTCTACTCCCATTTTTGCAGCTACTTACATCTCTGCCCTGCTCTTATGCTTTTCCATCACTACATTTTTATTTGATCTGATCTCTGTGGGACTCTCTTTTACCTACATAATTTGGCAGGTTTCCTTGTTTTTAAGGATACCCTTAATTTCCACTTACTCTGCTGGGTTTGGGTTCAGTAATCTTACACTTCAGTCTTTCTGAAGCCCAAGATATTTAAAATTGGAGAATGCAATTATATAAGGAAAGTATCAAATTCACATTTCTGGCTCCTTATTACTCTAACTTTTGAGAGTACTTTTCCCTCTGGTCTCTGCCTTCTTTTTTGGTATGCCCCCTATTGTCTATTTTGCACAAGCAAAATTTAACTGTCAGCCTGGGACTTGGATAATTTATGTTCTAAAGGTATCTACTTTTTCTTGGTATTTCCATTTTTAGGCATTTCCCCTTTAAGTTGCTTGGTGATTTTCAAACCTAAACACTAATTTCTGGCACCTTTAGTTGATAAAGCTGTGGTTTTTCTGTTAGAATTTCAGACTCACCAATACTGTTTCCTTCAACTATAATCTTGGGAATTAGGCAGCACATTTAGGCCAGGAAACTGCAAAATCTCTTTCACTGCTGTCATTAGGCATTTCCTCATGTCCTTAAATACACATTTTTTATTTTTTACAGTTTTTATAATTTTTTATATATTGGAAGTTCATGTGACCATTTCCCTCCTCCACCTTTATCAATAGGCAAATCTCTGATGCAATTTTTTTCAGGGTTCATAGGCTAGATCTTGGGGTCTAAAAACCTACTCACTGTTTATAAAGTTTGATCTGTAAACCAGTGGTGTTCCGCAGGTAGTATTAATATTTTTCCTCGTACACTAAATGATGACATATTTATGACATTTTAAAAACTAAATACACATCTTTGATCATTAAAATAAGCTCTTTAAGCTAAAAATAGAAATAACATTTGATCCAGCAATCCCACTACTTGGCATCTACCCAAAAAAAAAAAAGACATTCTATAATAAAGACATCCATGGCAGCACAATTCACAATTTCAAAGATGTAGAAACAACCCAAGTGTCTATCAATACATGAGTGGATTAATAAAATGTGGTATATGTATACCATGGAGTACTACTCAACTACAAAAAAACAATGCTGAACTAGCACCTGTTATATTATCCTGGATAGAGCTTGAGCCCATCCTTCAAAGTAAAGTATTACAAGAATGGAAAAACAAGCACGACACATATTCACCATCAAATTGATACTAACTGATCAACACTAAGGTGCTCACATGGAAGTAATATTCATTGGGTGCTGGTCAGGTGGAAGGGGGATGGTGAGAGTGGGTAAACTCACAACTAATGGATGCAGAGCACACTATGTGGGGGAATGGCATCCTTGTAGCTCTGGCTTGGGAGAGGCAAAGGTATTATATGTAACCAAAATGTTTGTATCCCCACAATATTCTGAAATTAAAAAAATAATAACAAATTTTTAAAAATTAAAAAAAAAAGCTCTTTAATTTTGGTGATTTTTGTTTGTTAGTTATTGTACTAATCAGAATTGTGAGGTGAATGAAACCCCACAAAGGAAGCATCAGGAAACTGAAACCAACTTCAGATTTAGTCACTAATCTACATACTCATGCATCAACATTTTAGAAGCATTTATTTTATTAGAATACCCGTAGAACCAAAAACATTAGGCAATAGAAAATTCCTAGAGAACTCAATATTTTGAGAAAAATCTTTATCACATTTTTTGTTGGATTTTGTATTACAAATCAATATAAAATTAGAGGAGAAAATTTGTCAAAGCAGAAAAATATAACAAAATAAGGAACTATGCTATTTTTCTTGCCAGGGATATGGGACTTACCCCAATAAGTGGATTGGTTCCTATTCTCCCAATACTTACCCCAATTCCTATAGAGTGAAACACGAGTTCTACTGGCAACATAAAAAGTCACACTTAAGGAGCATTTGCGGTATTATATATGGAGTTCAGTGTAAGATTTAAAATATATGAATTAATTCTGTGTTTTAAGTTCAGAGGAAAACAATATAAAATGATTTTATGGTACATGAAGAAAAAAATGAAAAGGATTTATTTTTCATCTTCATGAGAATGAAAAAATGTTTTTAAACCCTTAAAATATTTTTTTCTAGTTGTCATAATCAGCCGAATTTCTTGAATCTTGGTTATTTACATTTATAGTCCTGAGCTGTAAGTGACCTATTTTTTAGACTGTCGATTTGTTCTCCAGAAGTTTGTTTTACATTCAACACTTCTGATATTTTCACACCATTTTAGCTCCAACTTGGCATACGTAGAGATGCTCTCACACCATTCTATCTTAGAACTAAAATTTCACAAAAGAAAAAAAGTACAAACTTCCTGTTTCTTTAAAGAAGTAAGAAAAAATTGGTGATATGGTAAGCAGATGTTAAGACCACGGATAAGGAGGAAAAAATACATTCACATATTTAATAATCTGTCAATTTAGACAAGTTATTAACTTTTCCCTGGACATGATAATCTCAACTTATTTCTATAAAAAAGTCCAGTGTATCAAGAGGGCAGAGGACTTTGGGCAGAGTAGATACATGGAATAACAAAACATTACTGGTGATAAACCCAACCACACATCATAATATTACTTCAGGTCTAGGAAGAGTCCCAGAATCAGGCAAGGAAAATCTCTGAGATTGTAGGCAGGGTAACAATACAATTTATTTTCTAAACCAGGACACTTTTGAGAGAGAAACACTGTCAGTAATTACACTAGACAGCAAGTATAATCCAAGACTCTACTATGCAGGGCAAACTGTATGTAAAATCTTCTTAGTGATAGGCAATCAGAGAAAGGAAAAAGTGAATGCTAACACAGAGGAGTCAGAAATGCAATTCGCCAAGTTAGTGTACTCAAGAAGAGCTGGTCGTAGCAACACAGAATGTTTCCTGAAAGATAGTGCTCAACTTTGATATCTAACTGAAATCTCAAATATTATGCAACTCATCCTTGCAAGTCAACTAAGAGTCTAGACCAAATGGGACATTGTCCTAGAAAAGCCAGATACAATTCTTCAATACAAATTTTGCATCTTTCTAGATCTAAATGATGAATCACACCTTTTAAGCCAGTTTTTCTCAAAATACGCTCTAAGAAACACTAGAAATGGGAGGTATAAAATGTTACTATAGTAAAAAATGATTCCATTGTTAAATAAATTTTTTAAATTATGAATTAAACAAATTAATAACATTCATGACTATAGAATATCACAGTCTCTAACATGCGAAGTTCACTGATTCCAAGAGTGGGTAGTAACGAGCAGTTTTTCCCCAAACATATTTGTTCCATTATGAGAGCTTGAGACAGACATTCTGGTACAAGTGATTTATTGAGAAAATGCTCTCGGCAGCAAAATACTGTCTCAACTGGAGACTAGCTTCAGTTACTTCCCCCAAGAGAAAACAAATTGTACCACAAAGTTAGTCCTACTTTGTGGCAAGATGGCTAGGCTTTTCGTGCCCCCTGGTCAGTTACTCACTGGTTATGTGTTTCCTGAATTGAAGGACATTCTACCTCCTATGTCAGATAGCTTCTGTTTATTAAAAGGGGTAATTCTCCAGGGAAACAAAGAGCTGGGGAAGGCAATGGTGGGTTATTGGTAGCCAACCTTCACACCTACAGAAAAATTACTACACCTGTCAATAAAGGGGATCTGGCCAGGGAAGTCTTCATCTAACCAGGTAATTGTGATTTTCAAAATGTATTTAATAAGAGAAATATTTCTTTTAACATTCTTGAACTAACACTGCTTTGAGGACATCTTGCATTATACAAAGTTTCTTTATGTATTTTTCATGCTGTAATGCTAAGCTCTGGGAAATCTGTTCACATTCTGGCAGGGAGATCCCAAACTCTTCATCATCAGATAGTTTCCAGGCAAATAAAGCCACAAGCTACAGGGGCAGAAATCTTGACATCTGGGATACTGATCGCAAAGCAATATAGAAAATAAACTTCAATTTGTAAAAGTTGAATTTTCATGTATGTAGAATCATCATTATTTGGATTTTTTTCCCTTATCGAAAGGAGTTATGAAAATCTCAAAAATTCCAGGGCAACTTTTGGATTGAAAGGTTTAGAAAGACATAATGTCTCATACTTTGAATATGAGTAATTAAAATTACTGTTTACTATAAATAAATAAATGATTCTTAAAGTGAATAATAATGTGTCAATGATCTACTAAGAAATATTTTTAATTTAAACTAGCCCACAACTTCATAGTATTTTTATTAACTGAAATATTTCAATTTTTTCATTGCATCTATAATACCTAAAATTTTAAGACTAATATTAAACAACACAAAATTTCTAGAAGATAGAAATGATGAATTGAATTAAAGGATTTTAAATTTTCAAATACAATTTAGAATTATATTGTTATTAAGTCAGTTATACAAGTAGTGATAAAATAGCATTCAATATTTATACGAATTTTATAATTTTTAAAAAATACTGCATTCTCCCACACTAACAATCAAATAAGTTAACTTGAGAAAGTGAAAACTTAAGATTATCTAAGATACTAAATATTTTCTTTGTGTACAAAATGAAAACAATATTTACAACATTTTTTACCTTTTATAAATATGTAATTGAAAGTAGTGTGCTCCTAATTCACAAAAAATATTGACAAATTGGACTACATCAGAATTAAATATTTCTGAGTTTCAACATAGTGCTAAAGTCATAAAACAATGAGACACGAACTGGGATAAAATATTTGCAAATCACATATCTGATAAAATATATTATCTGGAATATGGAGAGAACTCTTAAAACTCAATAATAAGAAAATACCATCTAATTAAAACATGGGGAAAAGATTTGAATA
>NW_012140191.1:2165953-2214870 GCF_000956105.1 Propithecus coquereli
TTAAGCACTCTCAATTTTCTTTGTGAATAGAACTCCACATAAAGGAAAAAATACAGAAGTGTCCCCCAAGGGTTGTTCGTGTCCCTCTGGTAGTCTGTCCTGGTGTTATAAATGAGAAATCTTGTCATCTTATCATAGAGTCCCAGAAAATGAAGCAAACTTTATCTGCTGAGTGAACCTTAATAACCCCAACTTTAAGTTCAAGAAAATTATCCTTGGAAACATTTCACAGTCCTGCAGGTTACTGAGTGTGTAAAAATTTTCCCCTCGCCAAGACTTACTAACCCTCACAACAGATTCCCTGAGATCTTAATAGTAGCAGTTCAAAAACATTCAATTATAATAATCACATTTTTTATTTCTCTAGTTCCTCCAGATTTTACACAGCAAAACAAACTCAGGTCAAAAAACATCAACAATTTGTTTAATTTGCAATTGCCTAGTTCTTTATCTGAAATTGCTACTTTATTGACACTGTGGAGTACACATCAACCCTCAGGAAATGTTTTGCAGGGTATATTTCGGATTCAAAAAAGTGTGATTCTGAAAGTGTTCTCAGAATACCATATAGAATTCATACAGAAATAATGGAAGAAATGCCTACCAAGAAGGCTAGCACTGTTCTTTCAAAACAGCTCCCCAAAATTGCTTTTATTGGAAGGTTATGTTTTTAAATTTTATGTTTGAACTTTTGGGAAGCTATTTTGGCAACCTGTATACGAAGGAGGGGCAACACTCTCCACAGATAATCCATCTAACTCACAGGAGGCTGAAGCAAATTATCTGGTTTTAGAAAATGCAGAGTCTCCTGCCTCACCCAATATCCATAAGCATAATAAACTCTGGAGTCATAACTCTGCTGTCAATTGCACCATTCCAATCTTTCTTTCAATGAATTCTCTTCACCCTCTAATCCAGGTAACTGAAAAATTTCCCTTCCACATATCTCAATTTATCATCTCTGTGCCTTTGCTCAAACAGTTCATCTTCCTTCAATGTCCTTCCTTCCTATCTCACGCTGCCCAAATTCCACTCACATGCAAAGGTCATGTGAAATGTACACTCCCCCATGAGGCTTTCCTTGACCACCCAACGCTTGAGTGATTAATCAAATCCCTTCTTCACTGGAATTCCCATAGCACTTCATTTATATCTAATGATGCTTAGTTTTTTACATTATATTAGGACTACTGATATACATATGTTATACCCATTACTTGATTATAATATCTTTAAGGACACAAAAATTTTTGATTTAATTTTAATCCATTCCCCCCACCCAAGCCATGCCATGCTTAGGATATATCAAACTCTTGACAAATATTTGACCAAATGGAGAAAGAGAGGATAACATTTCTCAGTTCAAATAAAAATGAGCTTGAGAAATATGTGTGTTCCACATAATCGTTAAAATAAGACAAGTCTCTCTCCCATCACTTCAAAAGAAAGTTATTGCTGCTCAAGAGAACAAAGAGATTTAACTCAAAAGATGGAACAAAGAAACTATCATTTCATTTCTGGTAACACTGCCTCTATATATTGATGCTTATAAAAAAAAACTTATTTATTCTTAATCGTTTTGACTCAAAAAACATTTATCATGCCAGGCACTCTACCTGCAATGTTAAGAATGTAGTCTCTGTTCTCAATACACTTATGTCCTCCAGACAAAACGAAACTTACAGGTTTGTTCAAATTTGGGTGTCTGAAATGTAAAAGTAAAATAAAACATAGTAAGAACTATGATAAATATTAAATATAAGCACAAGGTGTTTTGAAAACACAGTAGGGCATCACAACTTTGGGTGACAAGGAACTCTTCCCAATAAAGAGAAATTGCAAGCCGTATTTTCAAAAGTAAAAACAAATTTCCTGGGCAAAAAATGAGACTGAAGGTGAGGCTCTGCAGGTTACAAACACCCAGAAGTGAGATAGAGCATGACTTTCTCAGAGTCTGAAAGTATTTCTGCTTGGAGAGAGGTGCTAAAGATAAGACAGTGCTGAAACTATTCAGAGCAGCCTGGTGTCATGCGAAATGTGAGCGACTGATGGATGGGGATGATAGAGAGGGCTGGCAGGAGAATCCTCCTTCCTCCCCATCCTCCTCCTCCAGCACAAAAGGAGCATTTTCAGGTCATTCTTTGTAGATGCTACTCAACAAATAATCTAACGCTTGCTTTATGGCCCAGAATGTGGCCTATTTTGGTGAAAATTCTATATGCCTATGTACTCTGCAGTGGTTGGGTGTAATGTTCTGTAAAAATGTTAATTAGCTCAATTTGGTTAGTATTTTTCAAATCTTCTATTACTTCTATAACTGATTGTTTATTTGTTCTCAAAATTACTGAAAGATGTACTATAAACCTTCAACTTAATTGTGGATTTGTCTACTTTTTTTTTGTCTGTTTTCCTGTTTTACCTTCACGGACTTTGACATTAGGTTGTTAGTTGCATATACATTTAGAATTCTTAAGAATTCCTGCTGAACTGACCCATCTATCAATTTGAAATGTCTTCTATTAGCTCTGATAATTCCCTTTGACTTAGAGTCTACTTTATCCAGTATTTTTTTACTTGAACTCTCTTTCAAGAAATATTTTTTCCAATATTAATAAAGTGAAATATAGATTTTATCATCCTTTTACTTTGAAATTATAATGTAGATATTATATTTGGGTCTTATTTTATACTGCCTGACAAATTTTTTAAATTGGAGCTTTTATTAAAACTTAATGTTATAATTTGTATAGTTGGGATTAAATATTAAATATATTCTGCTATCTTGTTTCTTTGTCCATCTATTTTGGCTTATTTCTTCTTCCTCTCTTGCTTTCTTTTGGGTTAATTAAAAATTTTTTTAGAATTCCATTTATATCCTCTACTGGCTTTTTAGTTACAACTTTTTTCATTTTTAATTAGCTACTCTAGAGATTATATAATACGCATTGTTAAGCAATTAGAGTCTACATCAAATTAGTATTTTATTCCTTTATGAATAATGTAAGAACCTAGCAATAGCATACTTCTGTTTACTCTGTTCTCTTGTATTGTGTGTTGTTGGGTGCTATATGTTACCTCTATATATATTATATGTCCTACACTGCATCGTCCTTTTTCTTGCATTAAAGAGTTAATTTCTTTAAAAAGTGTTTAAACATTTGTTATATTTACCCAAATGTTTACTCTTTCTATTCCTGTGATCCCATGCTTTTATCTAGAACATTTTCTTTCAACCTGAAAATTTTTCTATAGTATTTATTTCCTGTAGTGGAGGTCTTCCAGCAGTGAATTCTCTGTTTTAATCATTCTTAAAATGTTTCTATTCGGTTCTATTTTTCAGTGATGCTTTAAATGGATATACAATTCTAAGTCGGCAGTTATTTGCCCTAGAACTTCAGAGCAAGTATTTCACTCTAATTTTGGCTTCCATGGTTTGTATTTAGAAATCAGCCTTTAATCATGCTTGCTTCCCTAAACATATTGCACCTTTTTTCTCTGGCCACTTTTGAGATTTTCTCTTTATCTTTGGTTTTCCGCATTACTCTATGATGTACTAGGTATGAACTCCTTTGTGTTTACCTTACTTGGGATTTATTGAGCTTCTTGAATATGTAGATTGAATTCTTCTTAACTGGTTTTGAAGAAATTCTTGGTAATTATCTTATCAAAATTGCTCCTGTCCTGTTCTTTCTCTCTTCTCCTTTCGGATCTTCGATTACACGTATATTAGATGGTGTGACAATGTTTCACATGCCTCTCACACTCTGTTCTGTTGTCTTTTGGTTCTTTTTTTTCTCTCTGTACGTCAGACCGAATACTCTCTTTGAGTTCACTGAGCATTTCTTCTGCTGCATTCGGTTGTTGGAAGCCTATCCAATTAATTCATTGCAAATAGCCTGTTCTTTTCTAGAATGTCTGCAGTTTTTTCTTCAAAATTCCAATACTCTATTGAGTTTTTCCATCATTCCTCCATTTTCTGTCCTCTTTATTTTCTAAAACATATCTATGGCAGTTATTTTGAATTATTTGTCTGCTGATTAGTGTTTGTATTATGTGTGTTTCTGCTTCTATTAAACAATTTTTTTCTGCATTATATGGGTCACATGATCTTGCGTCTTTCTATATCTCACGGTTTTGATTATGTGCCATGAAGTCTATAGATTGAAAGTGGCAGGTAATTTCACATATATGTTTCCCCAGACAAGGCATGCCCTTTTCTCATAAGGCAGGTAGAGTGAGGGGCTGATCGCCTGGGTGTAATTGAGAACTGAGCTGTGTTAAGGCTGCTTGCAGCTTTACTTAGTATCATTTTACTTCATGTTAAAAATGTCTTGAGGGAAAGAACATTCTTGTATTTATTGCTGGTCCCCTTGCCAGAAGTACTCTCTCCCAACCATCATGACTCTGTTTTTTCTCTGCCTTTCCATCCTAGCCCCTTAGTCTTTCACCCCCAACAAAGTCCTAGAGGGGAAATTGTCAGTGAGGAGTGAGGGCACCATTGGTGAGCTCAGCGTTCCTGAGATTCTGGTAGGTCACACTGGCCTGCTTGCTCATTAAAAAGTCACTGGTTTCTTCTTCCCACATACAATCCCTCAGCCAAGGGAAGGAAGCTCCACCTTCCACTCACTTATGCCACTTGGGCCCAACATGACAAATGCAGACAGCAAAGAACAGTTACTACTGATACCCAGTTATCTATCTTCCTCTGTGGAATTTAGTTCCTTTAGCTTTCTCATAACCACAGATTTCCTATACCTTTAATGTATATGGTATTGTAGTTTATCTGGTTTTCTCTAGTTGTTAAAGTACAGATTTGCTGTCCAGGCACGGTGGCTCATGCCCATAATCCTGGCACTCCAGGAGGCCGAGGCGGGAGGATTGCTTGAGGTCAGGAGTTGGAGACCAGCCTGAGCAAGAGTGAGACTCCATCTCTACTAAAAATAGAAAAAATTAGCTGGGCATAGTGGCATGCCCCTGGAGTCCCAGCTCCTCAGGAGGCTGAGACAGGAGATCCCTTGAGCCTAGGAGTTCGAGGTTGCTGTGAACTATGATCGTGCCACTGCACTCAAGCCAGGGCAACAGAGCAAGACTTTGTCTCAAAAAAAAAAAGTACAGATTTGCTGTAACTTTCTATATTCTAACCAGAAGTGGACCCAGTTTTACTTATAATCAAAATATAATTTTAATAATTCTAAATAAGTAAGCATATAAATATGTGTGTGTGTGTGTGTGTGTGTGTGTGTGTGTGTGTGTGTGTATCCGCCACCACCACCAATATGCCTGCCCATCTCAGAGACAAGACACTGGGTGGACCTCACCTTTGGAGTCTGACCTCAACATGGGAATCCTCTTTTTCCATTCTTGGCATAAAGTAGTATTTTTTTTTATGTCTCTCTGTATTTTTTTGGAAAATGAAAATGACCATATTTGCCACTGGATGATGCTTGCAAAGAGAATTGCTCAATTTAGAGACAGAATTTTTATCACTATAAAAAAAGCCTTCTTTAAAAAATTAAAACAACAATAATAACAACTACACAACTTTAAAGTAAGATCACTAATTTTTTTACTAGGTCATTTCAAGTAAGTCAAGAATAATTAATCAGATGCAAAAAGGGATAAAGAGAAATAGCCAAATTTACTATAGTAACAGGGACTTATTGAACAACTATTGACTTTGGAATACTGATGAACCAAACTTTAGAATTATTAATATTACCAAGTAAAATCTTGCTTTTCTTCTAAATCTGGAAAAATAGTATTATATTTACACATCTTAAAAGTAAGTTTTCTCCAGATGCTAATTGGAGGTTAAAATTAAAAGTCAAATTTGCTTTCATTTCAGAGATGTATATGTGTGTACATACATATATACTTTTAAAGACAACTTTGTGTCTTCAAATAATTAAGATATTAAAGAATTATCACTTTCATTGTAGTTATACCAGGGTACTTCCTTTCTAAGCACAGGAAAATAAAATTTCCCTATCCACCCTCTATTCAAAAGAACAAAATCTTTTTCCACATGTGTATGACAGAATTTATCCTTTAACCCTATTTAAAAACTAAACTTTTCCTTTGAGTCATCATTGTTAAATTCAATTTCCAGAAAAGTGATGACAAGGTTGCAGTTTAAGATTCCTTCTATTTTTCAGGGGAAAATTATAGATTATAAATTGCCTTTTTGATTCAGATTTTAAATAGCCATTTTCACTAAAGTTTTTAGAACTCCTCTCAGTTTGTTTGATATAGAAAATATGAACAAAATATAATATAAAAATAACTCATTTCTAAATGTGCATGGGAATATATGGTTAGGGAAAAAAAGAAATTCTTTTATTAAGTTTAATATCCTTTGGAATTGAAAACTCAAATATATAATGCAAAATGTAAATTTAGAAAAATAATTCTTCTAAAAGACATTCTTTGGTTTAAGCTCTTCTTATTCCCCATGAATCATTTTGGAGAATACAAATATTAACTTAGTACTTGAAAGATTATAAAATAATAATGGTTGGTTTCCAAAAACTATTTAAGACTGATATGATACAAGGAAATGAAGAGAAAGTTGACAATTTGATCTGTCCTCTTTGAAATATAATAAAAATAATATTAAAAAATTGCATGTGGAATATTCACTTTTTACACTATATTTTTAACTTCATGTATTTAAATTCTTTCTATGAAAATCAACAAAAATATTGACTAGTTGATTTAAACAGTACATTTCACTTTTGCTTCTTAATCCAAAGGATTCAGATTATGTTGCAAAAGAAATCTCAAGATATTTCATGTTTGTAAATCCTAAAACATGACTTTCAAAATCTAACTGCTGTTATTTAATAAGGATGTTATTCCAAGTAAGAATTTTAAAGGTAATCTCAGAGAGAAATCATTATGTTTCTTTTCATAATAACTCATGAAGAACTGTGCATTTGTTATTTAATCTTCCAAAATTTTAAATACATGGTGCAGTAAAATAATATTTTTCTCATATAAAGTAATCAAAGTGGCATAAGAATCCAAGAGTATTATGCCACTGGTCAATGCATGTACAACATTTGTCCCTGATGATGATTCAAGGAAATTTTTGTCATAATGTCTACCTATGTCCTATGATGTTAGTCTCATCTGTTTAAATAAATCCTGAAACTGTGTTGCCCGCTATACATACACATTTTCATGCATAATTTTACCTCTGATTTTCTGGACTATATAGTTTAATTCTATACTACTTCTTAACATTATGAGCCTATAACCATCCTATGCAAACACAGTAGAATAGAAATTACACTAATTATAGTAACTAGTATGTAATTAGATGTGCCATTTAATTTCCAAATGTGTTTTTCATTGTCTATAAATTAGAAGGCTTTTTGGACTGAAAAGTATCTGTGGGAATGGATTCTACTAGCTCTACCTATAGGAATTTGTATTATCCTGTTGTGGCTGGGGTTTTCCTATCCATAAAGGAATTTATTATTTCAGGTCCAACTCCCAGTTCTATAGTTTTTCTGTACTTCAGCATTCCCGCATCTGAAGATACATTTGTCTGAATATTAGCATTGCACTGATTTCCACCCAAAAGTCTTTTCACACCAAACTTTTGGTGCTATAAGCAGGTTTTATTGACCTTGGCAGGAAGGGCAAGGGCATAGCCATTTGCAGATTTTCTTTCTATCACATTTTTCTACTAGTTCCCTCTCCATAGAAATAAACACATTTCCCTCCCTATCCACCTCTCCTCTACCCTCAACTCTGATATCACACTGATTTCCTCCCATGACCTGAGGCCCTCTTTGCTTTACCTTCTAGTCCAAGGGCTTTGGATAAGTATCAAAGCACCAAAGCATTTTTTTCCAAAAAGAATGTAGCTCACTTTCTAGGAGGAATTATAGCAATAATTTTTTTCTATTTTATTATCATTTATTTTGACATAAAGCATCCTTGCAAGAGTCAAGTTTTAGTTTTCAGACATTGTGCAAAAAATAATAATCTATTCTTCCTTGCACTTTCATGATTTTGTTAAAATTTGAACATCGCTTCCCTCAACCTTTATGTTTCTAGCCTTTATTCCACACACACACACACACACACACACACACACACACACACACACATATACACACACATATGCTTAAGGAAATTCTTCAATCCTTTTTTTTCAGGAATGAAGTTTTGTTAAATCATTTTTATGCATTATCTTGAGAATCTAACACAGCATTTGGTCATTATGGTTTCAGTTGCTTTGAAGAAAATAAAGTCCCACACCCTTGAATACAACTAATACTAATAAATAAAAACAGGAAGATATCATCTATCTTAATAAGGACTTGGAAAAAATATGGCCTCACAACCAGTATCTTTCTAAGCCACTATTGTGAAGCAAATATTACTAAAATATTGAAATCAGGTCACTAATAGATCAAGATTTGCAAATTTAAACAAGTGAAAGCTTTTGCAGCTTTATTTAGCATACTTTATTTTTGCAAATGATTTTTGAACACTTATGCACTGGTCAGGAAAATTGTTTTATGAAATGAATCAGTATTCAAAATAAAACATGCTATAAACTCTACATTTAACAGAATATAATCTAGAAGGGATGCATATTGAAATATAAACTATTGGAGGGCATTAAAAAAACTGTAATTTATTGTTTTAGCCAAAAGTGGGTTAAGATTTGCAATGTACACCTTCCATGTCATCATATAAATATAAAGCCTTTTTTTGGTCAGAAAGAAACAGGTATAAATTCACAGTATAATGATTGCATAGACATCTATAACAGCTTTTAAACTATCCCTACAAAGCTGCTCTACCAGATATAGATTGAAAGAATCCATTATTAAAAGAGGGATCAAAACAGGCTGCAATTATGCCCAGTTAATCCCCTCAAAACAGTGTGGTATTTCTTCACCAGAGTAATTATTTGCACAGGAGAGAAAATAACAACCATATAGAACAAATTAAAACTTTACCTTCAGATGCTACCTCAATTGTTATGCAGATTTCACTCTGTACATTCAGTGACAAGCAAGAGAATCAAAAAATAAGATTTTTCTTCTCTAATAAAAGTATTTTAATATTATTTATTCCCCAAATAGTTGAAAATGGTTTTAACATTTCACATATTTCCTCTTTTATACTACCATGTACATTTAAGCATACTCAAAAGATGTCTTTAAATACCCACGTATTAAAAGGGTGAGCAAATACATCACGCATCCTTAGAATTTCTGAAGTCTGCACCTGAATGCATGTGCAAACACACATCAAATGACCACTGCCGTGTACAAACTGCTTGTTTAGGCTTTTTTAAATACGACGATCACATGTTTAAATGTCATGCTGGGATTTAGTTAACTAAGGTGGCAGGTTCTTAAGATGGAGAATTTATTATGTTAAAATTTTCCAAATGCAAGACCGAAAAGGAAAAAAATACGTCAAGTTTTATTTATTTCCTATATAAATACAGGCAATTTAGTTCTTCCCCAAAATACAGGCGGATTAGATGAGTTAGACAGTAGTCAATTCATTTTGCATAGGAATGGCTCATTAAAAAAAGGGCCCTGCATTTGTATTAAGCTCTGATTGGACAGAGCACAAAATGAATTTACAGTGTCACTCAGAGATGTAGCAGGACTAATGAGGAAGGAATGGTACAGCATAGGGTGGGTAAATCCGCAGTGTGTTCATTCATTCCTTCAGCTGGTATCGCTCATGAAACTGAGGTGTCCCTCATTATACATGTGTCCCAGGGGCATTCTTTAATATTTTAATAAATAACAACATCAGCCCAACAAGAAATTAATGAATAGTATCATTAATAATGAGCTGGAGTCTTGTAGTGATAGGACAGATATTAAATTGAACCACTGTGGTGCTATCTCTAGAGACTTGGGATATTTCCAGTGGCAAACAAGGCGTCTGAATGAAGCAACCACCGCTCTGTGCCAACAGCTTTTACAACAGGTTGGGAGTAATAAAAGAGGATTTTCTGCACGATAAAGTTAAGCCCTAGAAAATCTGCTGGTGTAGATCGGTGTGAAAAGTACTGCCAAACGTGATCCTTAATTAAACTTTAATTAAGATAAAGCTTTTATTTTTTTTTCTCTTCCAAGAAAAGTAGCAGCCAAATGGGCCCTGGCTATTTTCTACCAAAATCTAACCTAAAATCATTTTGTATTATTCCACAAAAATCATGCTCAAATGATATTAAAGAGCTGACTTAAATCCATCCGATGAGAATATTAGGAAATATTAGGAATAGTTGAAATGGCATAATTTCTCAGCACAACAGTAAGGACTTGTGTTCATATCTGCAGTTGTATGAACAATGAAGGGGTCTCAATTTCTCACGTTTTATAATCTTCACATGGAAATCACTTAAAAATATTTCAATTTGTTTCAAGATATTGAGAATATTTTTACCTTGAAAACAAAGATATGGGTTATATAACTTTTCAATTAATCTTGAGCCTCAGATTATATTCAGATTGCATGAAATTCTTTAGAACTTTAATAATTCTCATCATTTTTAAAATACTGCTTCAGACAATTAAAAAATTCTTAACTTTAGCTTTCATTTCTCTAATTACATGACATATTGTTGCTAGTTTTATTTATGCTAATAATTTTTTTCTGGATTTTTGTAAGCCAAGTTGGTATAATTTGGTTTCTGCTTCTCAGTTAAACTGTAAATTGCACAGAATCTATTAGGCCAATGACAAAATATAAGATTCAAAATAATTATCAATAACTATTTTATTCAAATAGTTCACATTGAATATTGAATATTATTGTGGAACTCCTATTTTCTGCCTAATTTTTTCTACATTGGAAAACACTAAAATATGTGATTTTAAAATTATTTTAGGAAAATTTGAACATTCCTTTTCAACACAAAAATCTACTTTTTATATTTTTTGTGAACTCTATCTCTTAGGTAAATTTCTCATTTATACCCTGAATTATTTTTCTGATTTCTTTGTATTGTTTTTCTGTGTTCTCTTACATTTCACTGAACTTCTTTAATATCATTATTTTGAATTCTTTGTCCAGGATTTAACAAATTTCTTTTTATTGGAATCTATTGATGGAGATATTGTGCTCCTTTGAAGGTGTCTTATTTCTTTATATTTTCATGTTTCCTGTGTCCTTACATTGATATCTGCATATCCGTTATAATAGTTGCTTTTCCAATTTTTTGGATTTGTTTTTTAGGGGCAAAGTTTTTCCTTAGGATGTATCTATAGTGTTGGCTGTACTTTGGCTTTGATTTCTTTGGCCTTTCCCTGCATTAGGGAGCCTCTCCAGCTAAGCAGGCTGCCTCCTTGCTTCTCCTTCCTTATTTTAGGTGTTTCCTGTTGCCTTTCTGTTAAATTCCAGTGTTCTCTCCTAGATAATCTAATCAAAATGTGATTCTACTCACTATTTTGGTTCTTTGTTCAGGAGGCGAGTACCAGGTGCCTCTAGTCAGCCATCTTAAAGCCCCACTACATTTGATATTTTAATAGAATAAAAAATGGTTGCAAGGTATACAGATTGCTACAATACTCTTATGGTTTTTATGCATATGCACTTATATGCCTTCTTACATGGTGACAGATTTTAAACAGTTTTCTCTTCAGGAGACAGTTTTCACATTTATAAGAATTCTGATATTAAACGGGAGGAATATAATCTATGCTAATTTTATTATATCTTTATAGTTTATCACTAAATTTTTTGCACCATATAAAAAGTATGGCTATCATCTACTTAAGGAATGATTTGCAGATATTTTAGAGCCTAATTCTATTAACCAAGAACAATTACTGTCAATAAAACATATCCAGGATTTTATCCATCGTATGGCCTTTGACCAGCAGTAGCATGGAGCAATCCAGAACTAATGCCAACCTACCCCAGTGAAAATTTTGTAAAGGAGATCAACACTTTTGCTCTTCCATCTTCTTCATTTTCTTTCTTTTCTTATTGTTTCCACTCAGTCTCTAGGAAAATTTTGAAAATAAACATGCCTTCAACTTCTAACAGTAGCAGGTAGATAAGATGAACTAACTAAGGAGAGCTATTATAAATGTTCATTTTTAATGGTAAGTACTATGCCATTAAAAATAGTCCAAAGATGGTGGAGTAGTTATTCTCAATTTCTGGCTTAGATAAAGAACAATGCCAATGGGTTCAAGGTATGAAGAAAGTAGAGTACCTTGTTAATTCTCTCTGAACTACTTGGAAATAGTGACAAAGTGTTGAGAGGAAGGTGAGCCACTGAGATGAGATCAGAAGCCAGGGCTCTCAAATTTAGCAAAAAGAAAATTATTCATGGCCCTATGCATCTCATTCTATTTGATTTGAATCAAGTTAATTATGTCTTCTTTTTACAACATGCATATGCAAATCTTAAGTCAAATAAACATTTAAATTAGTTCTACTCTAGAGAACTTTGAGCCATTTCCAACAGATTTCATGCGTTCACATGAGAAAGCTTAGCTTTTTAAATTTGAGTTCCATCGAATATTGTATTAGTAAGACTTTTTGACCTCAGAAATGAATTGACTTATATTCTATTAAAAGCAAAAAATTACAGCTGAGTTATATTAGGTGTTATTTTGGTTGCAACAGTGTACTGTCTCTAGCATAACATAGAGTGTCAATAGCATAACAGTTGACAAAAATATATTCTAATTGTGTAGTTGAGACACTATAATTATATAACCTTCTCATAGAGTATAATCTTAGCATATATGTATTATTAGTATCTCCTGTCTTGAAGCCAGTAATTCTTATGAATCATGATTGGACCTTCCTATACATGAAAAACTCTAAGACTCTAAGAACAAAGATGTTCACCACAGAATTATTTATAATAGAAAAAATTTAGAACATCCACAAATTACAACAGTGAGTGGATTAAGTAAAAGATACAGTATTAAGTCAATAGACTATGGGACAATAATTTATTGTAAAAATTACCATTTTAAAGTTTATTTAGTAAAATACATGTTTTTTCATAAAAACATT
This sequence comes from Propithecus coquereli, assembly GCF_000956105.1. Taxonomy (NCBI): domain Eukaryota; kingdom Metazoa; phylum Chordata; class Mammalia; order Primates; family Indriidae; genus Propithecus; species Propithecus coquereli. The sequence goes on from NW_012140191.1 coordinate 2,178,980, forward strand.
AATGCTTGTGTTACAGGGTAAGATTTCAAAATTAAATTTAAAATTATGATAAATAAAGAAAGAAAAGACATGTATAAGAAAGTTCATAGAAGAATTGTTCACATTAGTAAAATTTGGAAGAGTCCGAATGTTTGTCAGAGGAGAATAAATATATAAACTTACATATTCTCATATATAGAGTACTCAAAATGATTTTACAGTGACACTCAACAATGTGGTTGAATCTAAATACCTATGAAATAAGAGAAGAAAATCTAAAATAATTAGGTTCAGCATGATATTCCTTGTACCATACTAAAAATTATACACACACAAATATCACACAAATACAACAAGAATATATAAAAAGGAAAGCAAAGTAATTATAAACACGGTTTCAGGGTGATATAATGCGGAAGAGCTTATAGATAAGCATTCTTATTAAATTTCAACCTGCATGGTACATTCATGAGTTTTTATTAAATAATGCAGATTGATGGTGACGATGATGAAGATACATGATAAAGACAAATGGAGAGATAGAGATTATAGATAGATAGATCTAGATAAAATAAGAGGACCAATGCTCAGGGCATCATCACTGAAGATTACGATTACTATATTTTTATGTTCCTAAATTCTGAGACAAAATGAGGAAGTGAAAAAAGAAGTTTGTTGTAGTGGTTAGAAACATAAAATTTTCAACCAGGCAGACTTAGATTTGAATCCCAATTTGACTATTTAATAGTTTTTGAATAGAAGAAGAATTATTTAAACTCTTCAACCCTCAGGCTCCTCATATGTATTTATCAGGGTCAATTAACAGTATCGTTCATACTGTTGTAAAGCACATTATGTATAAAGCACTTACCAAAATGCCTAACAACAAATGTTAGGATCATTAACTATGCATCAAAATAATATGTAAATAAAATAAGCACAGGGAAAGACTATAATAAAGTATTTCAAAATCTTGACATTGGCTATTTTTATATAGGAATGTAGTTTTGTTTTGCTTTGCAATATATGCTAATTTTTTTGTAAAGAATATGCATTATAGAAGCCTAATAACAGAGGCGTTATCCCCAAGGGACTAAGCTTAAGACAGTATAATAGAGTGGGGTATTCTAAGGCAGGTATGCCAAGAACCAAATGAGTGGGGACAACAGTCACATTACAGACTTTAGAAGGATGCTCAAACAACTCCCTAATGTGATTGATCTTGGAATGTGCACAGAGGAGATGGGTCTTGGTATAATTTAATCAAAAGATGTAACTAGGCCTAGATTCTAGACAGATACATTCATGTGAAGAAATGGCATAAGGCCTGTTGCATTTGTAAAATAATACCTAAACTTTTTGCTTAAGAAAATGGTTTTGTAGGGGAAAATGGAGGCAGGAAGTGACAGATTGGAGCGAGTCTTAATTTCTAAAGTGTGGATTTTGCATTTTGCCTTTTGCAATGAAAACTATGAAAGATTGTTCAGCTAACTGATAAAGAAATTTAGAAAGATGAAACTGTTGTAGGATGTTGTCTTTGTCTGGGCTTCTCTAAAAGCAAATGCTGAGACTACTTTGGGTTGTTAGTTTATTTGGAGGAAATCTCAGGAGGCACAGGTGTTGGAAAGAGGAGATAGGACAGAGAAGAGAGAAAAGCATTAAAGAGTAGGCTATTACTGTGGGCAACGAGGCTCAGCATCACTGGGTAGCCTGTGAGGAAATCTCCTGTTTGTCCTACAGATGCCCCAGCCTGTCCATGAGGGGATGGGCAGGCCGGAGCATTTATCCATCCACTCCCATCCCTTATTGATTGAAGGTTTTCCCTACAGGTGTTGACTCCCTGCCTCTGGTCAAGCAAGCTCCTGGGATGCTGGAGAAAACCCTCAGACAGAGGTGGTGGGAGCCACAGGCATGGCTAAAGCAGTCTACCACATCAGAAGGTGAATTGAGGACAAGAAGGGAAAATGGAACAAGATACCACCAACAGATGTATTGAAAAAGAATGAAATTGGGAGAAGAGAAAATTACTAACACGATATTAAACATTTGGAATCTGTATTAAAATCCCCTTTAAAATGACCGTGTTCTGTACCTTACAATTCCATTTTTAACATCCAGTCTAAGAAAATAGAATCTAAATAAAGATTATGCAGGGGCCAGGCGTGGTGGTTCACACCTGTATAATCCTAGCACTCTGGAAGGCTGCAGCAGGAGGATCACTTGAGATCAGGAGTTCTAGACCAGGCTCAGCAAGAGCAAGACCCCATCTCTACTAAAAAAATAGAAAGAAATTAGCCAGACAACTAAAAATAAAAAAAATTAGTTGGGCATGATGGTGCACACCTATAGTCCCAGCTACTAGGGAGACTGAGGCAGGAGGATCGCTTCAGCCCAAGAGTTTGAGGTTACTGTGAACTAAGCTGATGCCATGACACTCTAGCCCGGGCAACAGAGCGAGACTCTGTCTCAAAAAAAAAAAAAAAAAAAAAGAGTGTACAAAGACGTGTTTATGAAATCATTATTTATATTGCTGAACTTAGAGGCAATTTCTGCCCAAAAAGGTTGATGATGATGACAGTGATGTTGATGATGGTGGTGGTACATGACAATGATGGTAATGATGGGGGTGGAGGCAATAGATGATGATGATAATGATAACAAAACAATAGTAAAAATAGCTAATATTTATTGGGCACTGAGAGTACACATGACATGACTCTAAGTGTTCCACAACTATTACCTCATTTGTTTTTCATAACAATCCTGCGGTATTAGTTTCCCCATTTTATGAGTAAAGAAATTGGCACAGAGAGATTAAGTACCTTATCCAGAATATTAAAGCTATAAAGAGGTAGAGCCAAGAATCAAATTCAGACATTCTGGCTCTAAAACATAGAATATTGTAAAACAATGGAAAATGAGATTTACAAAGAATTTGTGGTCATGTAAAAGTGCTTATAATATCACATTAAGTGAAACTACAGAGTATAAAATTGTGTATACACAGATATAAATTTAGGTTCTAACAATATTTTCAACTCAGCCTATGTAGATTTCTCTCCAACTAAAAGTCTATGAGTACATAGAAATGCTGGCTAACAGGAAACATTTTAAAATTTAATAGAAAGAAAAATTTCTAAGTGTCAGAAAAGAAAACAAAGCTTAAAGTAGATTGCTACTACTACAAGTCAATGTTGCAGGACGCTAGGCAAAATTGCTGCAAGATTCAGGACCTATAAATTAGGAAGTGCAGCTTTAATCCTCCATAAGGAATTTTTTTAAAAAAATCTACCAAGTCAGGGAAGACTCAGCCCTTATTTATGCCCAGAATTTTTAGGTAGGAAAATAAAAAGCCATTTATGAGTAGAAATCAAAAGCACAAGCCTGTCTGTAATGAATATGGATGTGGATTTGAAATTCTACCTGCATTCGTTCATTCAAAAAATATTTATAACATAAAATAAAACAATTATAATAATGATAACTAGCATTTGGTGAGATTAAAAATAAGGAGAAACTAATATATGAGACAACAGTATCATGGAAAAGAAAACGTAAGGAAGACATTTTAGTTAAGATGTGATGATAGTATGGTATGGAAAGGACACACATGCCAATGGACTTGTTAGGTAAAGTATGTATGCTAAAATTTCAAGAGTAAACACTAAAAGAAAGAAGATGAGGGAGAGAAAAAGAGAGAGAGAGAGCTGGGAGAGGTGGGGGCAAAAAAAAAGTCAATAAAAGGCAATAGAAGAGAAATACATAAGAAAAAAATATTGTAACCAAAATTCACAAAATAAGATGATAGAACCACAGTCCAAATATATTCATTATCCTAATAAATGTAAAAAGTTAAAGCTTTCCTTTTAGAACAAAGTTTCTAACGTTAGATGATAAAAATCGGTCCACATACTCTTCATAAGAGACACACCTAAAACCAGGCAAATAATAACCAAATCAGGTGGTATGGCAATATTAGTATCAGACAAATTAGGCTTTAAGGCACAAACAATTTAGGGGAAAAGGAGCTCATTACATTATAAGAAAAAGAACAATTCATCAGGAAGATACAATAATGTGAAAGCTGTTTGAGCCTAAAAACATAGCCTCCACATACATAAGAAAAAAGCTATTATCAGAATTTGAAACATACAAACACATCGGGAGATTTTAACTTAGTACTTTCTGGAAATAATTGAATGAAAAGTTTGAGTAAGTACATTATTATCATTTTTTTTTTTTTTTGAGACAGAATCTCACTCTGTATCCCTGGCTAGAGTGCAGTGGTGTGATCATAGCTCACTGCAACCTTGAATTCCTGGGCTCAAGCAATCCTCCTGCCTCAGCCTCCTGAGTGACAGAGATTACAGGAACATGTCACCACGCCCAGCTAATTTTTTCTATTTTAGTAGAGACAGGGTCTCACTTTTGCTGAGGCTGGTCTAGAACTCCTGGCCTCAAGCAATCCTCCCACCTTGGCCTCCCAGAGTGCTAGGATTACAGGCATGAGCCACTGCACCAGGCCAGTACATTATCATTGAAGAGGATACTAGTAAGAGTGACAAAACTTCTGAAAATATCACATATTTCATGACAAGGAATCTCATAGCTCAATGGTTTGCTCTGTCAAAAAAAAGCTCAATTACAGTACATTTTATATAATCACTATTTTCTTATGTTTTCAGAACACGTTTGGTATCCCTTAGCTTAGCTGATGGTTCATTGGTCAGCTATCAGGTAACTCTTTATAGACTGGAAGTGCCTCATGAGGATGTCTTATTAATTTGGGTGTAAAATATTATAATTAAGAAAAAGGTAACGAAACATTGTGTTTAAATTTAACTTTACTAAACGTGTTGTTATAATTCCTTTCTTAAAACAAGGAACAAAATATTATAATATTTTAGACTACTATTTTTGGATACTTGTGTGTATTTGTGTATATGTATACATTTTTCAAAGATACATTTTTTAAAAAGTATGCTAATGCATATAGTAATCTACTATTATTTATATGCATTTACATACATATTAATTATCTCCAGAAGAATATACCAGAAGCTGGCAGGAGTGATTGTTTCTGGGGAGGGATACTTAGTGGCTGAGAAATAAACTTAAAAGGAAAGTTAATATGCACAGTACATCTTGTGTTTGTTTTGAACCACACGCGTTTTATTTAATTCAAATAATGAAAATTTACCTTCAAAATGTACTTACTAAATGAAATGTTAGTGACTTTCCATAATTTGTATAGCTTAATATTCTTTTCCAAAAAATTAATAATAACAATAATGTCATTGCATATACAATAGGATGTCAATGATATAAAAATTATGCTTAGAAAAACAAATTTATGCAAATATATTAACAGTAGTATATTCTGGGTGATAAAATACTGGGATTTTGTTACTCTTATTCTTTCTGAATCTTTATGTTTTTCACATTCAATATGTAATTTAGTAAAAATCAGGTAGAAAGATAATTTTGAAAGGAAATACTATTATAATCATGAGCTTGAGCATTAATAGTAGAATTGGAAAAGAAAAAATACATATGAAAGAGGTTTTGAAATAAGTATCAACAGGGATTTTCTGTTGGATATTGGCAGACAAAGAAAAAGAAGGGTTAGGGGATTCTGAAGTTTGGCCTGACCAAAGTTATTAACAGGAACAGGGAAATTAAGAGGAATGGAAGACATTTGAGTTTAACATGATGACAAGACACATAGTAGAAAGGTCCAGTGATTTTTATGGAGTGCTGAGAATAAATTTTTAAATAGAACCTCCAAAAGAGTTAATGAGCTGTCGTTTGGATTTCAGGGCCTTTTATTAACTGGCCCTATCCTACTTAATACAGGCTTAAAACAAAGACAGCAATAATAATTGAACAGTAAAAATACTGAAAAAGATGATGGGCAAGTTGCAAACTGATTTATTACATATTATCTCATTCACACTACCAAAAAGAAAAAAATGTTACTATAAGATCTATTTTACCAATGAAGAAATTGAGAATCAATGAAGTCATTGAGTATTGTGTCCTAAGGACTTAAATTCAGGTCTCTGACTCTCTGTCCAGAATTTTCAGTGATCTCTGTATGAGGTCAGGCCAACTCTATCCAAATAAAATAAGATACTTTTTAAATGATTGCTAGATTCAGGTATATTTTAAATCAGAACCTCTCTAAATCATCATTTTTATCCTTTAAATTAGTTTTCTATTTTAGCAATTCTGTCATTGATTTTTCTCTTTTCTATTTCAAAATACAAATTTAACTTACATAATTTTTTATTCTGTTGACTAATTTGGTTATTCTTTAGAACAAAAATATGGGACATTTTAAGGGAAAAATTTATTATTTTTATGCCTTATTATCTCACATATTATCACCATGAACATAGTATCAACATTCTTGAAATAAAATCATGAATTCTCATTTGAATCTATTTCACAATAGCAAAACTAAATCAATGTGGAGTGTAGTAGGTAAATAATTTTATTCATGTTATATGTTTTCTCTTTTCATTCATTTCTTATATTAGTATAGAAGAGTCCTGATCCCTGTTTATAATACTGCAGAATGCAAACAAAAAATAAAGCCAAAGAGCATTATTTCTAGAAAAATTACAGATGAAAAGTCCATTTCGTAAATGGCAACATTGCCTGTCAGCATGTCATTGAGCAGGAAATCTTGTTACCTGCCCTTTTTCCATGAACAGATCAGTTAAAGTGGCAACATTTGATGATTTTGATTATAGCATTGCTATAGTGTCTCTGAAAGTTCTCCTTGGTTATAGATGATGAAAAGGCATCTAAATATACAAAAGAAATGGTCATTTATCCAGTCCACTGTCTGCCATTTGACTATGACTTCTTTCAGCTTTGAGTTGTAATGCTTTACCTCCCTTTAGATAGGAGTAGCATTAGGTCTCCCTTCTGAAACTAATGTGTTTTTTTGTTCTGTTTTATTTTTTACTCAGCATGAATATTTTTGTTTTTTTAAATTGACAGACTGGTAAAGGAAGAGTTTATTGACACTGAAACCTAGATTTTGAAAGAGGTTTCCACTAGACATAGACCTTTGACTTGTGCTGTTAATCCCAAGAAGTTTGGCACCCAGAATTGAATGTAGGCACAAATTGCACCAAGGATGCAGAAACTGTGAGCACTTATACAAGCATACCTTGTTTTATTGCACTTCACATTATTTTGCTTCACAGATACTGTGTTTTTCATAAATTGAAAGTTTGTGGCAACTCTACATCGAGCAAGACTATAGGTGCCATTTTTCTAACATGTATTCACTTCATGTCTCTATGTCACATTTCAATTATTCTCCCAATATTTCAAACTTTTTCATTATTATTATATCTGTTATGGTGATCTGTGATCAATGATGTTTGATGTCACTATTATAATTGTTTTGGGACACCATAAACAGCACCCATATGAGATGGCACACTTCATCAATAAAAGTTGTGTGTGTTCTGATTTTCTCCACTGACTCAACAGCTGTTCCCTCATCTCTCTCCCTCTCCTTGGTCCTCCTTATTCCCACAACGATATGTAAATTAGGCCAGTTAGTTACTCTATCATTACCTCTAAGTGATCAAGTGAAAGAAAGAGTCTCAGGTCTCTCACTTTAAATCAAAAGCTAGAAGTAATTATGCTCAGTGACGAACGTACGTTGAAAGCTGAGATAGGCTAAAAGCTAGGCCTCTTATGCTAGCTAGCCAAGTTGTGAATGCAATGGAGAAATTCTTGGAAATTAAAAGGAAAATTAAGAGTGCCACTCCAGTGAACACATGAATGATAAAAAAGCACAACAGCTTTATTGCTGACATGAAGAAACTTTTAGTGATCTGGATAGAAGATCAAACCAGCCACAACATTTCCTTAAGCCAAAACCTAATCCAGAGCAAGACTCTAACTCACCTCAATTTTATGAAGGCTGAGAGAGGTGAGGAAACTATAAATGAAAAGTTTGAGGCTATCAGAGGCTGGTTCATGAGGTTTAAAGAAAGAAGCTTTCTCTATAACATATAAACACAAGGTGAAGCAGTGAAGCAGCAAGTGCTGTTGTAGAAGCTGCAGCAAGTCATCCAGAGGATCTAGCTAAGATCACTGGATAACTGATGAAGGCAGTTGCACTAAACAACAGATTTTCAATGTAGATGAAACACCCTTATGTTGAAAGAAGATGTCATCTAGGACTTTTATAGCTAAAGAGGGGAAGTTAATGCCTGGCTCCAAAGCTTCAAGGGACAGACTAACTCTCTTGTTATGGGCTAATGTAGTTGGTGACTTTGAGTTGAAGTCAGTGCCCATTTACCAATCCAAAAATCCTAAGTCCTTAAAAATTATGCTAAATCTGCTTTATCTGTGCTCTATGAATGGAACAACAAAGCCTGGATGACAGCATATCTATTTACAGCATAGTTTATTGAATATTTTAAACCCCCTGTTGAGACCTACTGCTCAGAAAAACAAAGATTCTTTTCAAAATATTACTGCTCATTGACAATGTACCCAGTCACCCAAGAACTCTGGTGGAGATGTACAAGGAAATTAATGTTGTTTTCCTGCCTGTTAACGCAATATTCATTCTTTAGCCCATGGATCAAGGAGTAATTTCAACTTTCAAGCCTTATTATGTAAGAAATATATTTCATAAGGCTATAGCTGCCATAAATAGTGATTCCTTAGATGGGCAAAGTAGATTGAAAACCTTCTGGAAATAATTCCCACTCTAGAGGGCATTAAGAACATTCATAATTTATGAAAGGAGGTCAAAATGTTAACATTAACAGGAGTTTGGAAGATATTGATTCCTATGCTTATGGATGACTTTAAGGGGTTCAGGAAGTAACTGCAGATGTGGTAGAAATAGCAAGAAAACTAGAATTGGAAGTGGAACCTAAAAATGTGACTGAACTGCTGCAATCTTACGATATGACGTTAACAGATGAAGAGTTGTTTATTATGGATAAGCAAAGAAAATGGTTTCTGCAGATGGAATCTACTGCTGGTGAAGATGCTGTGAACATTGTTGAAATGACAACAAAGAAGTTCGAATATTGCATACACTTAGTTGTTGGCAGCAGCAGGGTTTGAGAGAATCGATTACAATTTGGAAATAAGTTCTACTGTGGGTAAAATGCTGTCAAACAGCAGCATGCCAAAAGAATCTTCATGAAAGGAAGGGCCAGTCAATGCGACAAACATCACTGTCTTATTTTAAGAATTGCCACAGCCACCCCAATCTTCAGCAACCAGTGCCATGGTTAGTCAGCAGCCATCAACATGGAGACAAAGAGACCTTCCACCAGCAAAAAGATTATGACTCACTGAAAGCTGAGATGATCACTAGCAATTTTTTAGCAATAAATTATTTTTAAATCAATATTGTTGTTTTTTAGAAGTAATATTATTGCACAATTAGTAGACTATAGTATAGTGTAAACATAACTTCACAATGGAAAACCAAAATAATTTGTGTGATTCATTTTATTGTGATATTTGCATTATTGGAATGGTCTGGCACTGAACCCACAATGCCTGCACTTTGAAAATGGGGTCAGATGGCTAACGGGGCTGGCAAGTTGTCATCAGAGGGCACAGCTACCTAACTCCAGCACAATTATTTGTATTTCTGATTTGAGGTCCAAAATAATCGAGGCCTCAGTAGAGTCTGAGAAAGGAAGATCACTCCTTTTAAACTCGATTCGACATCTCTTTTTTGTCAATTAAACAGCCTTCTTGTTCTCTCCCACATAGAATGCTTATTTTATTCTAGCAGTAAGTATTGGGCAAGATATTCAACATGCTGATAAATTATGCAGTAAAGAAATTGTTTTTTATTGAAGTGTATTATTAATTAAGGCATAATGAAATAGTTAGGTGGCCTTTTCAATTGACAGCTAGGAGTTAAAATTCGAGAGAGCTGTTTATTATATGGTACAAATAGCATCAAGATCCCAAAGTAGAGTATGGGGAAGATACACCTCTAAACACACTAAATGCTCTTACTTCTGGTGACTTTCATGTAATTACAACACAGCAGCCACCAAGTCCTTCTTGATCGCTTTCTCCTAGCTTTTCATTTCCTGTGAGGGGAAAATATTGTAGGAAGCCCTCCGTTTCTTTGACTCCATTTCTCTCATACAACATAGTGTACACTAGAGTGATATAATAAAATCACAGCAGTGATCCATGTAAAAGTCACACTTTCTTTAAACAACAATTGCTTCTTTTATGCTACCATCCAAAAAGTTCAGCTTGAAAATGGGAATTGATTCACATATTCTTAAACTATTTTATGACCATATTAAGGAGAGGGTAAATGCTATGAGTATGTCTACACCTATATCCACGTGCATATAACTTCCACACCTATATCCATCTAAAGATGTGTGTATCTGTGATTCTGTGTGTATATACACAATGGAGAATGCTATTTAGGTCTCTAAATGATTTTTCCCTGCCCTTAATCTGTATTTAATCAGAAAACCATTCTGTAATGAGAAAACTGTTCATTTTAGTCTTTTATGTTTGCGATCCCAAGGTTCCTCCTTAGTGATTACATTTAGTAACTCCCTTTCGCTGTCTGAAAGCACAGGCAGTTTTTCCATAATAAAAACTGGATTAGCATGTATCAGGAAGAGACACCACCAGCTGTCACTTTGAAATCAGACCACTCAGCCCTATTTGAGATGACAATGGATAAACCGATAAGTGACATGCAGTTTTCTTATATTTATCTAGTAAGTGGTTAATATATGCTAACACTTTCTGTAATAAAACTATAAAAAGGGTCAAAGCAGAGGAAAGCTCCACTTGAATATGATGTACATTATTGGCAGAGAAAAATCCATTATGGAATATTGTATTATTTAGTTTATTCAGTGGAGCTATTATAATTGTCATTAATATTTGTACTTCTACTTCCTTATTTCTGTTGCTATCTTCTCATTTGATAATATTCAGAGTTATGTTCCATTTGCTGTGCAAATTCAAGAATACTTATGTTTAAGGACAAAATACAAAAATATTAAAATTTTAAGAAATTTCCTCCTCTCTTCTAAGGATTTCTGCAAATCGTGGTATTTCAGAGAATTCTCTGTGACTGAAATAAGCAGAAGAATTTTATTTCTCACTATATTTAGCGAGTAGTGTGCTTCACACAGACTTCAAATATTGCCACACCATTAAGCTAATCCAGACTACAGGTGAACTAAGATAAAGGACGTATGAGTAATAGGTACCAATGACAGATTTAGGAAGCATTTATTGATAATGGCTATCAAAAACATTAAGAAATTAGGAGATTGTGATATTCTGATAATCGTCACCCAGAATAATGGTCTGGAGGGGTTAAATGATGACTGCTGGGTTTAGGGCATTTGAATTAAACAATTTTGATTTTAATTTTTTCTTCATTCATTGCTTAAATTATAAAACAATGCATTCTCTTTTCAAGTATTGAGAAAATATATATCAAGAAAAAGCTAATAATGCTCTCTGTCACCTTCTTCATTTCAACCCCTTGAGCTAATCAATATTATCAGATTGCTATCTGCCTTTACATGATTTTCTCCATGCTGTAGCATCCCCATGTTAGAGATGATGAGGCCAGCACAGAGAGATTAAGTCACTTGTAGAAGACACAGACCTAGCAAGTAATAGCGCCAGGATTTAAACAAAGGCAGTCTGGTTCTAACACTGACATCAAAACCTTTATGCCAGAAGGCTGCTTCTATTAGAATTGATGATTAAATGAATGAATGAGGTGAGACAAAAGTTAAAGTTGACCCTATGTTCCATTTTGGGGAAGTGAGTATAATCATTAACAGATATTTGTCACAAAGGGAAAAGAGATTTGGAGTAGGAGTGATATATGTTCATTTTGGTGTATTTAGTTATATTCTAAAGACATTTGTGCTTTAGATGCTAAGAAGACCTCCTGTTGCACATGTTCAGCAAGCACGACAGCAAATAAGAGATGTCTGGACTTGATGTATAAAATTGAGAACCTTAGCATACAAGTCGTGCTTAAAGCCACATGTGATGGAGGGAGAGAGAGAGACCAGGTCTCTTGATGTAAGGTGCAAAGAAGAGAAAACTAGGAAGAAAAGACTGAAAAGAAGTAGTCAGAAAGCAGAGGCCAAACTACAAAAAAAGTGGAGTCACAGAAACCAAGGGAGTTGAGAGTTCCAAGAAAGAAGAGAGTAATCAAGAATGTTCATCATTTCCAAGAGACAAAGGAAAACTAAAAGGAGAACGTTGGATGTGGCAATTGTAAATTCATTCCACACTTTTTGTCAGAATAATTAGTGAAGAGGTAAATAAATTGAGATAGTGAAGGTAAAAGACATTTTCATAGAGTTAGCTAACAAAACAGAGATTGATAGTCCAAGAGGATTTCAGGGACTGTGTAGTTTTATTTGTTTTGTTTTGCATGGTTTTGTCTTACTTTAAGTAGGAGAGGTGGTAGAGCACATTTATGAGCTGCAGAAAAATAATCAGGGTGGGGGCAGGAGAACTGCAGAGGATAAAATCTGTCCTGTTCATCATTGTATCCCTGACATCTTACCAGAATCCTACAGTGAGTGAGTGCTTGACCTCCCCAACTCTCTGATCTGAAGAATAATAATGCACAAGGTATTCTTAGAAGGAGAATTTCACTCTCTGGAATGTTTATTTAACGGTGGGTATATTTTACTCTGAAAATTGAAAAACTATATATGTCTGGGAATCTGAGAAAGGATTAGATAGTTGCTAACCACACATGTTCTAGTTAATATTGCCACCTCTTATCTTCTTTTTTGGAGACTGAAGTGTCTGATTCCTACAGTTTCCACCCAGTCTTAAAGGCCCCTTTCAGAGCCCGGGGGCACTGCCAAGCCATTTGGACTCAGTGTCCAGGCCTCAACCTTCCCCCTTTCTTCCTTTTGCGATATATGTGTGATGTTTCCTCATTTAAAAGACTTAAGTGGTTCAAGAGTCTGCTGGTACACATGTTCCAGTGTACAAACATCGTCCCTATGTCCCCCAGACTTGACTCTTGGCAGACACTGTGCAGTGCTGGGGAGGCTGCCATGCATTGCTCAGTCCCAGCTACTTGTGACTACTTATTTTTAGAGACTTCCTTCGTCTCCCCAATTCTAAGAAACTAAAGTATTTTCATACTCAGGTTTATTTTTCTTAGTGCCAGAGTTTATAACCAGCATGCTTGTTGCAGTTACAGTGTGATACACACACACAATGTATATCTATATGTATTAAAATATCATATATATGATGTAAAATATAATTTTCTAAATTTACTTTTATGCAGAAATGTAAGGATTTGCCAATTGAGCAACGAATGGTCTACTTTTTTAATAATGCTTTCAAATTTAAAGTTTTAACCTTTAAACCTCAAGGATTATATTAAAGGTTTTTGGACATAAGATATTTTTAGGAAGGAAGGGGTAAAATGACTAGGATCACATACACCAAAAATACCATGCTTTTTTAGTAAGAAAATAACTGAAAGAATTATCTAAACTCTCACTTCGATGCTTTTCTGAATTTATGTTTAATTAAGTAGGCCCTTTTGGAGTCTCAAGCATTTTCACATATGAATATCTATTTTAAGAGATCAATGAACAATTTTCCAACATTATGCTTTGTTATTTTATATTCTCTTCATGTGTGTTAGTTGGCCAGTTTCTTTTTAGTTACCTTAATGTCTTTCTTTTTTTAAGATTACAGATATAATCTTAGTCATTTTTGCCATTATTTATAAAACCCAAAAATAACATGAATAAGGCCTTTTCCCTTTGCCATTGTTTCACTCAAATAAGATTTTCTAAATGTGAGAGACCTTAAATAGAATAGCTTCTCAAAGAGAAATGAAGGGTTTTTCTAAAATCTGTGTATAATTACCTTAGTTCTGTACTTGAGTTGTTGTTCCATGAACTTGTCTATTAAGATTTGATGTAGAACTATCATGACTGATGTGGATAATATATCATATCCCTGTCCCATGGCACTAATGTATGTAAGTTCAGTTTAAAATAACTATTTTTATCATTCTGTTGCCATGTAATTAAAAACATATAAAAGCATCCTTAAAATTATCAGAGCCCTGAAAAAAATCCTTTTGATTACCCATTAGCCATTCACCCTTTTGCCCCTTATGAAAAGAACTTGATTTAGTTTGGATTTGGGATAATCACATGCTTAAGATGGGGCTGATGTTTCACTACCCCCAGTGGATGAGTCTTCATTAGTGAGAGTCAGTCATAGGGAATCTGGTGTCCTTGACTATGGCTGTTCAAGATCAGGCATGCAATGGAATTCTGATGAATGGGCCTTAGGGGAAGATAGTTTTTGGTAAATTTCTTATAAAGAGACATCAGAAGAACCATTTTCTCATCTAAACTTTGGATTTCTGTATGTGTGTGAGAATATGAGTTTCAGAGCTTTGGTAGCCATTTTATGACTGTGATAAAATAAATCTGAAGTCAAAAGCCAACAGGGTAAGCATGTCAGAACTGAGCTATGAAAAATACCTGGTTCTTTGATCATATCACATAATACTGAATTAACTAATCTGGAAATCTTCCTGCCCTGTCATTCCTTTATCATTAATAAAAAAAAGAGAGAGTTTAGCAAGGTCATATGATACAAGGTCAGTGCAAAAAATTAGAGGTATTCCTATATACTAGCAACATAAAATTGGATCTCTTTAATGCCATTCTATAAAATATTTAGAGATAAATTTAATAAGATATGTGTAATATGTATACACCGAAAACTACAAAACTGCTGAAAGAAAAGAAACAAGACCAAAACAAATTTATAGATTTCAATATAGTCTCATACAAGGTCCAAGTAGGCTTTTTGCAGAAATTGCAAGCTGATTCTGAAATTTATGTGAAATGCAAAAGAACAAAGTTGAAGAACTCACACTGCCCTATTTCATGACTTACAATGAAGCTACAGTAATCAAGACATTGTGATATTGGCAAAGGATAGACATTTTAGTCAATGGAATAAAATAGAGAGTTCAGAAATAGAATTACACACGTATCATAAATTGATTTGTGACACAGACATCAAGGTAATTCAATGGGGGGAAATAAATAGTCTTTTCAAAAATAGTTCTGGAATAGTTGGATATTTATGTACAAAAAGAAACAAATGAACTTTGACCCTTACTACCCACCATTTGCAAAAATTAATGCAGAATGGATCATAGCTCTAAATATAATACTTAAATCTACAAACCTTCCAGAAGAAAATAGGGGAAAAATCTTTATGACATTATGATAGCTAAAGATTTCTTATATATTATTCCAAAAGCTGGATCCATAAAACAAAAAAGAAGTTGATACATTGCACTTCACCCAAAATAAAAAAAATGTTACTCCCTTTTAAAAAAAACAGACTTCAATTCAGAATATGTGAAACATTCTTCTTACAACTCAATAATAAAAAGACAACCAACCTCATTTAAATATTGAGCAAAAATGAGCAAAGATTTAAGTAGATACTATTCTGATGAATTGCAAACAAGCAAATAAAAAAAATGTCAACATCATTGTTTATTAGGAAAATGCAAATTTAAATTGCAATGAGATACTTCTACATACTCATTTATCTTAGTCAACTCAGACTGCTAAAACAAAATACTATAAACTGGGTGTCTTAAACAACACATATTTATTTATTTTTTTTAATTTTTTTTTTATTTCAGCATATTATGGGGGTACAGATGTTTAGGTTACGTATGTTGCCCTTGCCCCCCTCCCCCGCTAAGTCCGAGTTTCAAATATGTCCATCCTTCGGGTGTTGCGCTTTGCACTCTTTACAACACGTATTTATTTCCCACAATTCTAGAGGCTGGGAAGTCCAAGACAAAGATGACAGAAGATTTGGTTCTTGGTGAGGGCCCTCTTCCCGGCTTCTAGACGGCCACCTCACAATATCCTCACAAGGCAGAGAGAGGAAGTTCTGGTGTCTCTTCCCCTTGTGAGGGCACTAATCCATTGTGGGGGTTCTACCCTCATGACAGCTTTAAATTTAATTACCTCCAAAAGGCCATACCTGTCTCTATCATCACATTAGGAGTTAGGGCTTCAACAAATAAATTTTGGGGAAAAACAAACACTCAGTCCATAATACCACTTCAATGGCTAAAATCAAAAAGACTGACCATGCCAAGTGTTATTGAGAATGAGGTGCAAACGGAACTCTCATACGTTGATTGTGAAATTGCAAAATGGTAACAGCCACTTTTGGAAAGAATTTGGCAGTTTTTTATAAAGTTAAATATACCTTTACTCTATGGCCCAGAAATCCTACTCCTAGGTATTTCCCCAAGAGAAATGAAAGCATATGTTCATACAGAAGCATAAACTCAAATATGTATAAAGCTTTATTAACAATAAACAGAAACTGGAGTGTTTATCACTTGGTGAATAAATAACAATTCGTTGAATATAATAGAATACAACTCAACAATGAAGAGAAAAAAAACTACTGATACATATAACAACATAGATGAATTTCAAAAGTGTTATGCTAAATGATAAGCCAGAAATAAAAGACTATATACTTTATTATTCTATTTATATGAAATGCTAAAAAAGCCAAAGATAAAAATTATATGAATTGTTGTCAAAGGTTGGTGGGGAAATTGACAACAAAGGAGCACAGGGGGACTTTTTGGGCTGATGGAAATGTTCTATATCATGACTGTGGTGTGGATTATGCAACTATATACATTTTCAAACTTATTGAATTATACAGTTAAATTTGTAAATTTTACTTTATGTGACTTATACATCAATGAAGCTGAGAAAAATTAAATGCATTTTTCTTGTTCCTGCATCCCTTTGCACCTTTCTTTATTACCTCCAACCAAGAAAAAAATACCTAATCAGTGATGCTTTGAACCTCTGACCATTTTAGACATAGTAAATACTTTGGAAAATGTTTGAAATATTTTCCTTGTTACAGCAAATGAGACATGATGTTCTTGTAATTCAGACCAATGAATAAAACAAGAGAGGATAGTATATGGTTGGTCTCTTCTCTTCTTATGCCTCCTGTGATTCGCTAAACTAAAGTGCAGAATATTGAACTAGCAATGGTCTTCATCCTTGACATCATTCAGTCTTTGAATAGATTAGGAAAAGATTACCAATAATTTTTGAGTCTGTGTTTTTTCTCTCTTTCTCTTTAACAAACCATAGTTTTTCATATATAAATTCCATTTTTACTTCTCACAATTAAGAAAGTTTACAGCATTTAAAAGTGAATTAACTACAATCTTATTCTAAAATTCAAATTAAAATGCTTTTGAGATGTGGATATATTTAGTTAACTCTTTATTGCCACTTTTTTGGCAGACTATGAAAAAAAACATTATTTGTACGGCATTTATAATTTTACTACAGCCAAGAAAAGTGAACAAATTTCTGACAAGAACTCCATCCTTATGCCTCAACAAAAGAGACTTAAATAAATCTCAGATCTTAATATGAAATCTGAGATGATTAAACCAAGAAAATCGCATTTGGTATTTTAACTCTTTCTAGTTTTTCTTCTTCTTTTCTCTCTTTCATCATGTATTATAGTGGTTTTCTTCACAAAATTTTCTTTTCATATATTTTTAAAATTATTCTTACAACGGTACGCTAAGTGTTCAGCAACAGCAGAGAGGTTTGAGAGACACAAGGTTATATTTTAGTAATCTTCCTATTTCAAGCACTAACTTGAACAATCCTTTATTTTACTCTTTTTTTCTTGAATATAAAAGGATAAAAATGGCTATAATAGCTTATGTTCACATAGTAAGGACAGATCTTTTAAACATGGCAACCACAGTATATTTAAAAATACAACAATATTCTCTATATTTGTAAATGTGAAGAAAATTTAAGTAGTATTTAAACACAAGTTTTTGGCTTATTTTCTTAGTATACCTTATTTTTACAATGGACCAATCAATGTTCTCTGTTCTTTTAGAAGAAAAGAAGACAAAGTTCTCTCTTTTGACTGCTGGACATTTTTTATTTGTGTATACCAACCTTGTTTTTAGAAACTCTGAAATATCTCCAAATTCTTTTCATTCATTTCTGTAATTTAAAAGTAAACTTTAAGAAGTTAATGAATGAGTGGGAATCAAAATATTAGGAATCACTATATCTTCTCAGATGCATATAATTCTGTGTCATACTTCCTAGTATGCTTCTGAAATAAAAAATGTATCAAAAATATAAAGAAAAGTATCCAGGAGAATATTTGTACTTTATTTTCTTGAAAACTGGCAACTTTAAGCCTGTTTTTCTTTTTTTTCCCTTATGCTCATGAGAAAAGAAATTCCATATTTTCTGGAACTGTTTTAAGATCATTTAGTAATAAGCTACAAACACTTTTAGTTGGTGGAAAAGTTGGTCTCACAGTGCAAACAATACTTCTTGGTTTGAGAAGAGGGGGAGCTAAAGGCCAAAGGGTACATTCCACTTGTAACATGCTGCATATTTTTGTAGGCAGAGTCAATGCCAGAATGGTTGACAGCTTTTACACCACCAGGCTGGCTTGTTGCTAATGGGATCAACTTCCTTTAGATATGATAGAAAAGTCATATTGAAAAACTAAATGTATTGATAAGTTGTGGCAAATTGACCCATGCCTTATTTTTCTTAGATTTATGATTTCTGCATTTGCTTCATGAAAAATCTGCTTTGTGAGGTTTTTGTCTTTGTTTTATTCAGAGTGTAGGAAGAGAAGGAGGGTGTGATGAAGAAAAAGCCTGTGAAAGAGTTTGTTTATAACATTTGTTCTTATTGTTTAGAAGAATTTTTAAGCCATTATGGAAAAGGCCAAAAATAAGGAGAAGGGATAATTATGAAGACAATATTTTAAGAGTCTTTTCGAGAATGGGGGTAAAAAAATAAGCCACTTATAAAGAATGTCTCCCCAAATCCAGGTTTCCTGTCTAATTAGATTTTGGCAGAAGTTATATTCTAAAGCGTTCTTCAAAACATTTGGGAATTTTTAAAAATCTCTCTACAGGGGACTGTATTGGCAAACACAGGCCCGACAGTGAAGAAAATGAAGGAATCAATAAGACATCCCAAGTCAAAAAAGGAGCATTCTTGTACTATACTTGCCCCGAGGGAAGGGTCTTTTATATATTAATTTCAAAAAGTAAAACTTCAAAAACAAGCATATATTTTGCCAAATATGGCAAAAATATGTATTGTTTTGATTCACAGCAATTTTTCATTGTTATACTCAATAGACATTGATGACATTTGTGGAAGTATAATATCTGGGGCAGCAATTAAACGCAAATCTTTACTTTGAAGATGTGAACTCAAAGGACATTGGTGGGGCTTATTTACATTTGTTTATTTCTGCATGTTTGGAGACAATAAGTATTTCAAATTAAAAAAGGTTTTAAAAACCGGTTGATATTTAATAATACCTTACAAACATGTACCTCCCAAAATGTTCATCTAAACTATGACTTTTAAGTCACTAGCTACCCAACAAAAATGTTGAGGACTCTTAGTGGAAAGTTTTAGGAGTGAAGACATTTGGGTTCAAGTGCTATCCATGTTACTATTTGTGGGTTTATGAGTAAATCACTTTGTAACTCTGGAATTTAGCTTTATCATCAGTAAAATAGGGCTTCCCAATTTGCAAGATCTCAAATTCCATTAATGACTCTGTTGTTTTCCTATCGATGGTGATAAGCACCAGCTGTTGGCATGCCACCACTAATCTTCCTTACCTATTCTATTAATATATTAGCTCTTCTCAGTTTCATTCAATTATAGTCAATCTGAGTAACAAATTCAACACTAAAGTGTTAAAGAGCAATAAAAATGAGTTTTTACTGTGCTCTATCTTTTAGATAACACTTAAAAAAAAAATAAGAAGCATGAAACCCAGAGAATGCTGAGAAATTTTAGTCAACTTAGATGGTTCAAGGGGGAAAGTAATATTTTGCAATTCATTATTTTGCTCTTAAATCTGTCTAACCTTCCTCCCCTTCTCCGCCAAAATTTTTTTGTCTTATATGATAATGTTTTAGATTGGGCTATCATTAAAAAAATACCACAGACTTGGTAGTTTAAACGATAGAAATTTATTCTTTCACAGTTCTGAAGGCTGGACATGTAAGATCTAGGTTCCAGTCAGTTTGGTTTCCATTGAGGGCTCTCTTCCTGGCTTGCAGACTGCCACCTTCTCACTGTGTCCTCAGTTGGCAGAGAGAGAGCTGTCTCGTCTCTTTATAAGCACATTAATCCTATCAGATCAGGACCCCAGTCTTATGACCCTATTTAATCTTAATTATTTCCATAATGGCCCTATCTCCAAATACAATTGGAGATTGGGGTTTCAACATATAAATTTTAGGGGATACATCCAGTCCATAACAAATAATATTATCATCTACCCTCTGAATCAGGTTAGAAATTGTCTGACTTCTCCTTTACTTTATTAATAATTAAGTTGAATAAAATTCTTTTTCAAAATGTGTTTCATCTTCCCTCCTTTTAAACACCTCTTATTTTGTTGCATTTTTCCAAACAGATACAGTGAAATTTATAAAACAATATGGATTTCTAATGATCCAAATAGTGATACTTGGGGTGGGGAGGGAGTGGGGGGGTGAGGAGGTGTTATGGGGGAGGGGGTAGACGTGAGTTAAATTAAAATTACAGAAGGATCTTTTTCAGAACATATTTTTTCCAGGAAGTTCTCTTCACCTGCGAGCTTTCATTTTTTACAAAGTTCTACAGGGAGTGATGATGATCAACTTGCTTCCTCCTCTTTTGACCAACTGCAATGTCACCCCATGATCTAAACCACTGAGATACAGAATGAGTTCCATATTTTTTATTCTGCAATTTATTCCGTAGAATAACCATGATTTACTCTTTTAGGTTAAGTACACCTTAAAACATATATGTACACACACTGTATTTAACTATACTAGGCTATGCGCAAGTGCTAAACAGCATCTTAGACCAGTGATTCTCAAACATTTTGGTATCAAGACTGCTTTTACTGTTATTAAAGAACCCAAGAATTTTTGTTTATGTGAGTCACACCTATTGATAGTTACACATTAGAAATTAAAACTGCAAATATCTTAAAATACGAGACTACACAATATATATTCTATCAGTGTTCAGAGCAATGATGTAATTATAAGTCAGGTAGCCTCTGGTAAATTACATGGCACTCAAGATGGAATGAGAATGAAAAAGCCAAATAACATCCTGGCATCATTATAAAGAGTATGTATTTTGGTCTCAGAGAACTCTGTGAGTCCTGAAACTGTACTTTGTGAATAATTACTGTAGATTATTCATAATTGTTAAGTATCAGTCTTGAAATTTTTTGATCCTGAAATCACCTCATCCCCGATTTTACTTTTTCCTAGAGGGCTAGTTAAAATGTCAATTTCTCTATGGAAGCATTTTTTGACCTAGTTATTTCATAACAATGGAGATGTTACAAAAATATCAGTAAAATCTATATTAATTAGATTAAATAAAATCTACAATATATTTATATTAAAATTATCTTAAGGCAAAGAATTTTTAGGTAGAGTGAAATCATTTGCTGATGGGGTATAAAGGAAATAGAGGAAGAGTGATGTCAGCAAGATGGTGGGATAGAAAGGAAGGCTCCCCTAATCCCCACCAAGAAAAGAATTCTGCAGCTGTTCACAGACAAAAGTCTCTCTGTGGGAGCCTCAAAATTTAGGTAGAAAATTGGGAAATCCTGATGGAGACCAATACTTAGGAAGGTCATTTTTAGGGTACAGACCAGCACCCAGGTAGCAGACTCACCAATTATGTTCCTAGGTTCAAACCTGGAAACAGCATCATTCCCCAAAGGGCATGGCTCCATTCTTATTTGTCCTTCAGCTTGCAACCAAAACCATCTGCCAAGAGCCTCAGAGGAATCATGCACAGTGGTGACTCAACAGAAAGGTTAGTTTGCCTGCTGACATTGATCTCAGCAGTGGATCTGAAAGTTACCCTGCAACTCAGTTCCAGCCTCCCTCATCTGTGGTCTCAGCTTATTACAGCTCACATAAGGATGTAGAAGAAAACTCACACATACCTCAGAGCCTGGGAATTACCCATTTATCTAAACCTTTGTGATGGGCCTACTTTCCCACAGCAGCTTCTGAGAGGACTCAGTCTCAGCTCCAGCATCTCTTACTTCATTCGAGGGACTCTCCTGCCTGTGCAAAAAACTTCTGGGAAGCACGCACATCTGGGCCACAGGGCTGGGCTCACTAGCATTTGTCCCACAGCAGATTCAGAGGGAGCCTAGAGTTAGCTTCAGCCCCTCTTAATACAGTCAAAGAATTGTTCCACCTATGCAGGAATCATCTGGGAGATACATGCCCGTCTGGGTCAACAGGACAGTCTTCTCAACTCAGATTTATGGCCTCCTCTCCAGGTACCCTCTTTCAGTCTTCCCCAGATCCATCTGGACAAGGAAGCTATACCAAACTTGGAGCCCTCACAAAATTTACAATGAACCAAGGCTTAGGGTCCCCTCTAGAGCTGAAACATATGCAATGATCATGGAATCTGACAACAGTCTACTTATATTTCTGGACAGGCTCATTATAGAAGAAGAATGGGCACAAATGATGCCAGATTGTGAATATTGGAATAAATTCCTAACTCATTAATGTGCAGACATTGACATACATCCACGAGCTCAAGAACAATTAGTGAATTAAGACCTCACCTAATGCACAAAACAAGGTACCAGTGATAGACCCTGAAGAGACAGAGATATGTGAACCATCAGAAAAGGAATTCAAAGTAGCTGGATTAAAATAAGCCAGTGAACTTCAAGAAAACACAGAAAAACAATTCAGATATTTATCAGAGAAATTTGCCAGAAATATTGAAATAATGAAAAAGTTATTATATTATATAATATAATAACCTCTTATGCTTAAGGGGCAAGAGAGATTCGAAGTGAGGAGAGGAAAGGGTAATAGTCATCTATAAGGATGGGAGAGTAAAAAGGTTATAGAAAGGTAGGATTCTTGGGCAGCACTAAAGATCCACTGGAACTTAGAAGTCATAAAATTAATGTGAAAATAGTATGATGACAAGACCTGACAAGGAATCTTAACATGGGACCTACCCCAAAATAATCTGTGGCTGAAAAACATTTCAATATAATTGATATTCTTTACAATCCTATGTATTATGATAGTATGTATAGGCATGTGTTTGTATGTATTCAAAAACATTTTACCAAGTTACAGATTGCAATATACTGTCCTTCATGGTTGAGCAGCTTCTGACTTATGCTAGGCATCCCATCCCCTGTCCTCTGTCCCCTCTTTGATGCCAGTGAGTCACAATGGCCTATGCTTATTCACAACAATAATATGTAAGGAATGCCTATGAAGACATATTGTCTTGGTGCTCACTTTGCCTGAGTTTCCTGGGAAGTCAGCCTCTGAGTGGGTCAGTTCATGAGAATCTGCATTTATAAACCTCTGGTCTATGAAGAGATCATCACCACGGGATGAAGAGAGGTGAGAAGCCCATACCTAGTGGAACTATGGCAATGAGAGTGCCTTCTACCCTGAGGCCTCCCCAGACCTGGAGGAATTACAGGCCCTGGTACTTGGGACTATCTCCCAGCTGGGCAGCTCTCTAGAAGGACACACGATTGGTTTACGTCACAAAAAAAGGTAAGAATCTTTGGAATCTAGGGAATAGTAATAAAAGCTGGAACTACAGGTCAGTTGGAGGACAATAATGTTGAGGAAAAAAAAACTGCTCCTTGATATTTTCTGATAGAGGCACGCCATTCTGTGGCAGGACTTTCTTACTCTGAACAAGAATCAAACAATATTTGTTGAATAAATGGGTATTGTCACACTAAAACCTGTGCCACACACTTTCAGATATCCTTAAATATTTTTTGATTTCTTTTATAAATATTGCTCTGTATAGACTTTTTTCTTTTACTTTTTTTTTTAATTTCAACATATTACAGGGATACAAATGTTTAGGTTGCATATATTGTCTTCGCCCCACACAAGTCAGAGCTTCAAGCATGTCCATTCCCCAGATGGTGAGTACAGCACCCATTAGGTATGAATATACCCATCCCCTCCTCCCCCTCCCACCTGCCCAACACCTGATCAATGTTACTACTGTGTGCACATAAGTATTGATCAGTTAATACCAATTTGATGGTAAATACATGTGCTGCTTGTTTTTCCATTCTTGTGATACTTCACTTAGTAGAATGGGCTCCAACTTGATCCAGGATAGTACAAAATGTACTAGATCACCATTGTTTTTTGTAGCTGAGTAGAACTCCATGGTATACATATACCACATTTTATTAATCCACTCACATATTGGTGGGCAGTTGGGTTGTTTCCACCCATGTGAAATTTGCAATTGTGTATTGTGAAGCTATAAACATTCTAGTGCAGATGTCTTTTTTATAGAATGTCTTTTGTTCCTTTGGGTAGATGCCCAGTAATGGGATTGCTGGATCAAATGGTAGTTCTACATGTAGTAGCTCTTTGAGGTATCCCCATATTAGTTTCCACAGAGGTTATACTAGTTTGCAGTCCCACCAGCGGTGTATGAGTGTTCCTATCTCTCCGCATCCATGCCAACATTTATGGTTTTGGGACTTTTTGATAATGGCCGTTCTCACTGGAGATAAGTGATATCTCATTGTGGTTTTGATTTGCATTTCCCTGATGATTAGAGATGCTGAACATTTTTTCATGTGTTAGTTGGCCATTAGTCTATCTTCTTTTGAAAAGTTTCTGTTCATGTCCTTTGCCTACATTTTGATAGGGTTGTTGGATTTTTTTCTTGCTGATTTTCCTGAGTTCTATATAGATTCTAATTATCAGCCCTTTATCAGATGTGTAACATGCAAATATTTTCTCCAATTCTGTAGGTTGTCTGTTTGCTCTCATGATAGTTTCCTTGGCTGTGCAGAGCTTTATAATTTGACCAGGTCCTCTTTATTTATTTTTATTTTTGCTGTGATTGCCTTTGGAGTCTTCTTCATAAATTCTTTCCCTAGGCCAATGTCTACAAGAGTTTTTCCAAAATATTCTTCTAGAATTCTTATACTTTCATGCCTTAGGTTTAAGTCTGTTATCCACCATGAGTTAATTTTTGTGAAAGTTGAGAGGTGCAGATTCTATTTCAGTCTTCTACATATGGCTATCCAATTTTCCCAGTGACATTTATTGAATAAGGATTCTTTTCCCCAGTGTATATTTTTGTCTGCTTTTTCAAAGATTAGATGGCCATATGAGGATAGTTTTATACCTGTGTTCTCAGTTTTATTCCATTGGTCTATGTTTCTCTCCTGTGTCAGTATCATGCTGTTTTAGTTACTATAGACTTGTAGTATAGCTTGAAGTCTGGTAAATTGATGCCTCTTCAATTTATTCTTTTCGCTTAAGATTTATTTTGCTATATGGGGTCTTCTCTGGTTCCATACGAGCCATAGAATTATTTTTTCTAGATCTGCAAAAAATGATGCTGGTATTTTAATAGGGATTGCATTGAATCTGTAGATCACTGTGGGTAGTATAGACATTTTAACAATGTTGGTTCTGCTGATCCATGAATATGGTACAGTTTTCCACCTGTTTACGTCTTCTGCTATTTCCTTCCTCGGTGTTTCATAGTTCTACCTGTAGAGGTCTTTCACCTCCTTAGTTAAATATAGTCCTAGGTATTTTATTTTCTTTGTTGCTATTGTGAAGGGTAGTGAGTCTTTGATTTGGTTCTCAGTTTGACTGTTGTTGGCATATAGGAATGCTACTGATTACTATACATTGATTTGTAACCTGAGATTTTGCTAAATTTGTTTATCAATTCCAGTAGTCTTATGGCAGAATCTTTGGGGTTTCCTAAGATCATATCATCAGCAAAGAGCAATAGCATTCAGACTCAAGGTGAAGAGATGTAAAACAATATTCCATGCAAATGGAAGCCAAAAGAAAGCTGGCGTAGCAGTTCTGATTTCAGATAACTTAGTTTTCGAATCAACAAAAATAATGAAAGACAAAGATAGTCACTACATAATGGTGAAGGGTACAATTTAACAAAAAGACATATCAATTCTAAATATTTATACACCTAACTCAGGTGCACCCAGATTCATAAAGCAAATCCTACTTGATCTAAACAAAATGATAAACAGCAGCATGGTAATAGCCAGGTATTTCAACACCCTTCTGACAGAACAGGACAGATCCTCCAAACAGAAAATAAACAAAAAAACAATGAACTTAAACAGAACTCTAGAACAAATGGGCCTGACTGACATTTATAGAACATTGTACCCCCAAACCACTGAATATACATTTTTCTCATCAGCTCATGGTACATTCTCTAAGATTGATCATAGTCTAGGCCACAAAACATGTCTAAAAAAATTTTTAAAAAATAGAAATTATACTATGCATCTTCTCAGACCACAGTGGAATAAAATTGGAAATCAACTCCAACAGAAACTTTGATCTCTACACAAAGTCATGGAAACTAAACAACCTTCTGCTGAACTGTTATAGGGCTAAGGAGGAAATTAAGATGGAAATCAAAAGATTCTTTGAACTAAATTATAAAGGAGAGACAAGTTATCAAAATCTGTGGAACACAGCTAAAGCAGTCCTGAGAGGAAAATTTATATGTATATATGCCTACATCCAAAAGACAGAAAGATCACAAATCAGCAATCTAATCAATCATCTCAAAGAACTGGAACAGGATTAGCAAACCAATCCCAAATCCAGAAGAAGAAAATAAATAACAAAGATCAAAGCATAAGTAAATGAAATCAATAACAAAAAAACGATACGGAAGATTAATAAAATAAAAAGTTGGTTCTTTGAAAAAATAAACAAAATTGACATGCCTCTTGCTAGACTAACCAGAAGCAGAAATGACTCTAATAAACTCAATCAGGAATGAAAAAGGAGAAATTACAACTGATACCACGGAAATACAAAATATCATCTATGAATACTATAAAAATTTCTATACGCACAAATTTGAAAACATGGAGGAAATGGACAAATTCTTAGAAACACACAGCCTCCCTAGGCTCAATCAGGAAGAAATAGTATCCCTGAACAAGCCAATATCAAGTACCGAAATTGAAGCAGGAACAAAAAACTTTCCTAAAAAGAAAAGTCCTAGAACAGATGATTTCACACCCAAATCTTAAGAGACCCACAATCACTTCACTGCCCCCACCCCCACAGACTCTCCATTCAGCCTGCTGTCAGAGCACTGCCATGGGATGGGAGAGGGTTGGCACAGGCAATGTAAGATTGTCTTTTCTTCCCTCTTGAGTGCCTCTTTCCTTGATATAATGTTAAAACCTGGTCGAATGATTGCTCACCTGATTTTTGCTTCTTCTGAAGGTGATTTCTTGTGTGGATAGCTGTTGAATTAGGTGTTCGTGTAGAGGGACGATCACCGAAGTTTTCCATTCGGCTGTCTTGTTCTGTCCCCGTATATAGGGTTTTGGAAGTTATACATTCATTTCCATTCTCCAGCTAAGATTTTAAACAATGTATTTAAACTTTAAAAAATGATTACTAGAAGTTAATCCATATCATATTATTCTCTTCAATAGGACAAACATAAATAAATAATCATGTTTTTCTATATCCACTCTTCCCAGCTCTCATGTACTTGTACTTACAAGGGCAAGAATTTTTTTTTTTTTTTTTTTTTCCTTTCAGAACCAAGCTTTTTACTTTTGCCATCTTTCAACTTTTACTTGCATAGTGTATTTAGTATTCATACTTCAATTCTCCATGCAATAGAATTCATAATTAAATATAAGCATACCATATACTGTGATTATTTTATTTTTATAATATAAAATAAAGCTATAGTAAAATAAAGCTATAGTAATATAGTATAGTGTGCATCTGTTGAAGAAATATTAAATATGCACATAAACCAAGAGGAGCAAATAAAGAGTCCAGAAAAAGGCAAATGCCTATGTGAACATTTATGGATTTGAGTCATTTCGAAAAAATGGACTATTTTATAAATGACCATGTAATAATTTGCCATCTATTTGGAAAATATAAAGTTTAATTCCATACATATGTACAATACACCCAACAGTATACTTTAATTTAGGTACAGCGACAAATGTAAAAAAATTTTAAATATGACATGTAAGGAAAAAATTGGAAATATTTTAATAGTCTTGAAATGGAAAAGTCATTCCTAATAAATTACAAATCTGAAATCCATATCAGAAATATTTGACAGACTTGGCTAATTTTTATACTTCCATATTTTCAAAAATCTTATGGCCAAACATAAAAGGCAAGGCACAGACTAGGAAAAATATTTTCAACATATGCGAGAGCCAAAATTTTTATAATCAGAATATACACCAGAGGCAGTATAGCTCAGGGGTAGAGCGTTTGACTGCAGAATATACACCTAGCTCTTACATGCAAAACAAAGCATTCTCAAACAATGAGAAAAGAAAGAGAAAAAGCAACTCAGGGAAGAAATATAATTAGCCAATAAGTACACAGAAATATTATCAACCTCACTAAGAATCAGACTGAGACAACTTAAAAATAGGATTTTAATGTTATGTCAAAAATAAGAAATAAATTTTGAAAGATATTAAAATCCAGTTTTGGTAAAGGTGGAAAAAATGGGCAGGTTTCTGTATTTTTAATTAAGTCTTTTAGAATTTTTACTGGCAAAGTTATTTCACTTCTAGAAATCTATTTAGAGAAATGCAAGTGCATGTGAGCAAAAAAGACTATGCCAAGGTATTCATTACAGCATTGATTGCTTATTAAAGAAAAAAAAATTATTAAGCCATTTGGATGTCCCTCACTATGGAATGATTAAATAAATTATGATTTTTTATACAATGTCTCACAGCTGTTTCAAAAGTATAACAAAATATACTGATATGTAAAGATTTCTACAACACATTAAGAGCACAAATCCATTTGCATATATACAAATATATTATATATTTATATTCCTTTTGTGTAAGAGTGACAGAGAGAGAAATAGACACACAGAGAGAAAGAGAGGAAGAAGAAGGGAGGGAGAGAGGGACAAACAGAAGAATGAAGCATATTCATATATGCATGCAGGAAATATTTGTTGAACATCTGCTATATACCAGGCTTTCATTCTATGATCAAGACAGACAAAGTCCCTGCTGTCAAGGACCTCTTCTTCCAGAAGCTGACAAACAAATGTAAACAAGCATATGAACAAATAAATAACTATGTAAAGAAGTTATTCATACAGTAATTATTCACACACTAAGAAGTGCTATAAAAAAACTAATACAGGAATACCATAGAGGATGAAAGAGAGGCGATGGCAAATAATAGATCAGTGGTTAGGGAAGACCACATTTGAACTGAAACCTGAATGACGAGCCGGAACAAACCAGAGAAGGAAAAGGAGAGCTTCAAGCAAGAATGAGTTTAGAGTGTTAGTTAATAAAAAGGAAGACACCACTCTGACTGGCCAATATTAGTACAGAGATGTGAGACCTGAGGTCAGAGATGTAGGCAGGGACCAGGTCACATAGGGTCCTGTGGGCCATTCCAAGGGGCTTGGATATTATTAAAAATACAATGAGATGATTATTGGAGGATTTTCATAAAGTAACATAACTTGATTTGTGTTTTAAAATGTCACTTTCACCACCATATGCAGAATGAATTGTATGGGGCAACAGTCGAACAGAGAGATCATTTAAGAATGTGTCATAGTAGTCTAAATGACAGATTATGGTGGTATGCATTAGCAGTAGAGACGGAGAAAGTTAAAAGCATTTAGCGCGCACTTAGGAGGTGATAAGGCCTACTAATATGGGGAACATGAGAAAGAAATCAAGGAAGATTCCAAGGTTTTAGACTTGAGCAATTGGGGTACATGCAGGAACAATTTATTGAGATGGAAAGACAAAGGGAAAAGCAGGTGTTGAACTTATAGAAATCAAGAATTCAGTTTTGAACATCATAGGCCTAAGTTAATAATAAAGCTAATTGTTGTGTGGCTCTTTGTATATTTTAAGCACTTATCATATATTAACTCACTTAATCCTCATAAAATCCTATTGCATAATACGTAGAGTTTGAAACTTTTTAAGTTAATTAATATTTTGCTTGATTCTTTTAAAAAAATCAGTGTTCTATAGATTATAAGATGATAATAAAAATTCTATGTTGACTTAAATACATGCATTCCTTATTCTGTCACTTTAAGTATGTACTTTTTAAAATCATGAGTGTCAACAGTTGCAGATAAAGTTGAGAAAATTTTGCAAGAAAGTTGATTATTTTGATTTATTGAATCTAAAAGAAATGGATTTTAAACAATCATAACTCTAATCCCTGACTCTGGGAGTTCAGTCTCAACTGAGAAGGGGAAGAAACAATAGAGACGGCATTGCAATTTTCCCTCAGGTTCCTTTATCAGGGTGGCTATTTGTACAAGCTCTGACACTACATTCTTAAAATGAAGACCAGGGGAAAATTAAAGTTAATATTTTAACTAAGTTTGAAGAAGTTTATAGCTATAAACTTAACTTGATAAAAATCTTGACATTCTATGGGTTTTCAGTTTTATGCAGCTCTTAAGAGAGAACTCTTGTTATCCCGTTTCTATATATATTTTAATTGCACTTTGTTCTAAAGAACTACATTCATTCTACAGCAAATTGGAACAGGGTGCATATGTCTGCTCATAAAACCTATCGCAGCCCTTAAAATGTAATCAATTTTCTCTAAAAAGAGTGAATATTCATTCACATTCCACCAAGCCACTCCCAGGATAAAGCAGTCAAATTAATCTTTTCCTGAGACCTTCACTACCAACTAGTTTTTTTTTTTTTTTTTTTCTGAACAAAAAGGAGGAAAAATATTTCTTCAACTTCTGTCTGGGGCAATATTTAGTCAAAAGCACCTGACTGCATTGTCTTCTTCCTCAGTCCATTGACAAATGATCTGAAAATGTGTTATTGTAATCTGTGAAATCACTAGACAATGAACAAATGATGCCTTCCATACAGCACCTATTGAAATTTCTAATCAAATTCCCTATATGGAGTAGCTTGGGTGATGGAGAGCCCCGCCAGGAAATGCCGATGTTTATTCATTCAGAGCCCCCCCGCCTTTAAAAGAAGACTCTGGCTTTGTCCTCATGCAGTGAAGAGTGTGCTCTTACATTTTCAGACAGCATTTGACAAAGTTCCACATCAGAGATCAAGGTCTTGGTAGAGAGATTGAGGTCTAAAAAAGGTGGAAAACAGAATAGACATAAATGTACATGAAATGGATTGAATGTTGGCTAAAGGACAGACAAGGGTATGGTCATAAATAAAAACTTTTCATGGTGACAAAAGGTAACCAGAGAGAGATTATTGGATCAGTGTGAGGATCCTGCTTGTTTATTAACTGTTAAGGTGAATTTGGCAAGCAGAGGGAAAGAAATATATCTGGTTCTCTAAATATTACATTGGAGAAATGGAGAATAACATTGAAATACTATTTTGTGGAGGAAAAAGCAATGCTAAATTATGTGATAGAATACATATTTTATAAACTGATTCAGGTTAATAGAGCTTCAGTTTGAAATGTTTATCTATAGGTTTTTTGTGTATTCTACCTCTACACTATTATAAAGAGGGGCAAGTAGGCCAACTGTAAAGAGAAAGGAAAGAATTGAAAGTAGAGAGTCCATTTAATGGACATGGAGAAAAGGATCTTTTCTTAAGCAAACCAGGAAATTAGGGACTTTGTACTTTGCCGTCATTGCCATGGAACTGTTTCCCTCTGACTTATGATCCATACTGGGTACCAGATAAAATACAGGATTCCCAGTTAAGTTTCAATTTCAGACAAACAATAAATATTTAGTATAGGTATATCCCATGGAATATGTATGGGATATAGTTATTCTAAAAATCATTTGTTGTTTACCCGAAATTCTACTTTATTCGGTGTCCCATTTTTTTGCTGCGGCTATTATTGCTGCTTTTCCAAGTCTTGCAAACCTAACCCAGAGACAAGCTGCCATCCAACAGTTCTAAACATTTATAAACCCTCTGGGGAAAATATGGGAAACTTGGGCACATAGTGTGGAAGGGAACCCTTGGCTGTGATGAAAGTGGAATCAAACAGAACTAATTATCATGATTGGATTAGGTTTTGGGGGAATATGCTTTGATTTCATCCTCTTTAATATAACCTTGCTTCCTACTTTACTGGTCCTGCCCTCCTCATTATGAATAAGATAATTTGTAATAAGTAACATTTTTGCTGTCACCATAATGCATTTTTTAGTCTTGAGGGCATTTTTGTGTTTCGCTTTCAACAGAAAAAAAAAGTGTTTTAGATTACTTTAAACCTATCAAAGCAATTTTAGTGAGTTTAAACCTAAAATTTAGTTTCTCAAAGCTTCTATCAATACCAGCTAATAAAAAAATAAACCCACGTGAGATTGTCAGGAGGGACAGGAAGCATAGCTTCTGTCTCTCCCATAGGTAGCCTTGTATCTTTGTATAAGTCCATGGCTTCTTTTGGTCTCTGTTTATTCATGTATGAAAAAACAAAGCTGCAAAACATAACTAGATTGTATTAATATTTGCCAAATCTTAACATTTTGACATTATAAAAATTGGATATTTAATAGTTATATTGTAGATTGAAACTTTTATAAAATTTACCTGTTTTTCCTTGATGCAATCCTCCATTTCTTCATGTATAGTTATAGGGCCTGCGTAACCTGAAATTTCTGGTATAGTCCAACTTCAAAATTCAGTTCCAGGACTTGCATTTCCAGCAATACAACTGACTGGCTATTATGAAAACTCCCTTACTATGAAAAACTTATGAAAATTGCATAAAATGTAACATAAAGCCTTTTATGTGCATAGCTGAGCTCATGCAGCAGTAAGAGCTACCTCCAGGGGCTGAAAATGAAAGAAAATTAAATGTCAGAGATAGAAGTGGACACCAATACTTTATTTTAGCTATCCTGGTTCCGGATGTGACTGAAGGGACAGGCCATGGTTGCTTCTAACCTTGACAACCAAGAGGCTGGCATTTTATGGGCCCTAAGGGACAAGAGATAAAAGCCTGGATCCACGTAAGCTGGAGAGTTGGAACTGAGACCCCCACAGAAAGCCAAGATCCTCAAAAGAATACATCCTCAATGGAAGGGTAGACTTTAAAAAACATACTTCCTGGCAAGGAGAGATGAAAAAGAAGTCTATCTATAACAACCTTGACACTTGATGCAAAATCAATGCTCATTTCAGAGTTGTACCAGAGCCCACCGATACACATACACACACACACACACACACACACACACACAGACACACACAGAATTATGCTCTCCATAATGATATTTCAGTCAATGATGCAGTGTATATACGACGGTGGTCCCACAATATTATAATGGAACTGAAAAATTCCCCTATCACCTAGTGACTTCATAGGCGTGTAACACTATAGCACAACACATTACTCATGTTTGTGGTGATGCCGGTAAAAACAAACCTACTGTGCTGCCAGTCGTGTAAAAGTATAGCACATACAATTATGTACAGCACATAATACTTGATAAGACTGTGTTACTGGTTTATGTATTAATATTTACTATGCTATACTTTTTATCACTGTTTTAGAGTATACCCTTTCTATTGATAAAAAAAAAAAAAAGTTAACTGTAAAACGGTCTCTGACAGGTCCTTCAGAAGGTATCCAGAAGAAGGCATTGTTATCATGGGAGATGACAGCTCCATGCGTGTTACTGCCTCTGAAGACCTTCCAGGTAGGACAAGATGCGGAGGTAGAAGACAGTGATATTGATGATCCTGACCCTGTGTAGGCCTAGGCTAACGTGTGTGTCTAGTTTTTAACAAAAAAATTTAAAAAGTAAAAAATAAAAAAATTTGAATAGAAACAAGCTTACGGAATAAAGATATAAAGAAAGAAAATATTTTTGTACATCTGTACAATGTGTTTGTGTTTTAAGCTAAGTGTTAGTGCAAAAGAGTCAAAAAGTTAAAAAGAAATTAAAAGTTTATAAAGTAAAAAATTTACAGTAAGCTAAGGTTAATTTATTATTCAAGAAAGAAAAACATTTTTATAAATTTTTCAGGTTGTAGTCTGAAATGTCAGTTCTTGGTACGCTCGTGACCAAAGAATGATCAGACACGCCAAAGTTAGGCAAGCACGAAAATGAGTTATATTGAGGAGAGAAAGATAGGATTATAGGGCAAGAGCAAGATATAGGTATACAGAGCATGATACATATGCCACAGATGACAACCGGACCCATTTTGCTACCTTTTGCCCTCACAGCAAAGGGAGAGCAAAATGAAGGGTGCAAAAAAGGCCTTGGTTATGGTCCGCATCTTGTTTTATAGTGTCTAGGTTGGAACCTCCCTCATAGTTCGGAGGTCACCACGGAACCACTTTGATTGGACAATTGGGAGCTGCATGACCTGAGTCTTACTGCGCATGCAGACATCCCCATGAGCCTCTCTGAAAATCCATTTGAGGGGGTGAATCACAGCAACACCCACTTTCATCCCTAGGAGACCCACAGTCCCTCGCTATCTACCTAGTAAATTTAGTGTATACTAAGTGTACAGTGTTTATAAAGTCAACAGTAATGTACAGTAATGTTCTAGGCCTTAACATTGACTCACTCACTAATTCACCCAGAGCAGTTTCCAGTCCTGCAAGCTCCATTCATGGTAAGTGCCCTATATAGGTGCACCTTTTTTTATATTTTATATCATATTTTTACATATGTTTTCTTTGTTTAGATAAATTTAGATGCAGAAATACTGCTGTGTTACAATCGCCTACAGTATTCAGTACAGTAACATGCTGCACAGGTTTGCAGTCTAGAAGCAATAGGCCATATCATATAGCTTAGGTGTGTAGTAGCTGCACCATTTAGGTTTGTGTGAATATACTATATGATGTTCACACAATGATGAAATAGCATAACAATGCATTTCTTATAATGTATTCCCAACACTAAGCAGCTCATGATTCTGTGCATACACCCCCCACACACACACACACATACACATTTGGACCTGGAAATTACACTATGTTTTTTCTGGATATCATGAAGGATTTTTATATTAACATACAGATAACCCTCTTATCTGTGGTTTTGCTTTCTACAAATTCAGTTACAATCAACTATGGTCTGAAAATATTAAATGAAAAATTCCAGAAATAAAAAATTCATAAATTTTAAATTGTGTACTGTTCTTCTGAGTAGAGTGATGAAATCTCACTCTGTTCCCCTTCCTGGGCCATGAATCATCCCTTTGTCCAGTGTCTGCACGTTGTCTATGCTACCCACCTGCTAGTCACTTAGTAGTCCTCTCAGTTATCAGATCCACTGTGGCAGAATCTCAGTGCTTGTGTTCAAGCAACCCTTACGTTACTTAGTAATGGCCCTAAAGCGCAAGAGTAGTGATGCTGGCAATTCCAAAAAGAAGCCAAATATATACCAATGAGACATTTTTAATCTCTTACTGTGCCTAATTTATAAGCTATTAATAACTTTATCATAGGTATGCATATTTAGGAAAAACCATAGTATACATAGGGTTCAGTGCTATCCATGGTTTCAGGCATCCACTGGGGGTCTTAGAACGTTTCCCTCACGGATTAGGGGGATATACTGCAGAACGTGAACTAGAAAGGCAACATAGCTGGGCCACCCGGCAAAAGCAAACAAAAAGTCTCCAAATAGACAAATTCTCAGCCCAGGCCACACGGGATTTCAAAGACAAACTCCACCAAA
>NW_012140191.1:2215350-2233591 GCF_000956105.1 Propithecus coquereli
GGCTCTCAGAATCTTCCCCATCTATCTCACAGGTGAGGGAAGAGGGTGGAAACAGAATGTTAGTTTTATGTGTTGGTTTTGCAATATATTAGGAAAAAAATAGTTTAGCTCAGACAAGAATGTGATTTGTAAACAAAAATGAAAGAGACTAGAGTGGCTTTTGAAATGTGTAGGATTTCAGGGTAAGCAAAGCTGACTGCTTCTTGATCTAAGCAGTTATAAATAAGACTAAGGAAGATTTTGAGTGACAAATCTCAATTAAGGTTAAGGCTTGCAGCAAAAATGAGATTAAGGGAGTGGCCTTCCCACCCAGGCCAAACCCAACTCTGCTGTCTCAGTTAGTCTCAAGGTAGCTACCGGTAAGTTAGGATGGAGGCGTGGGGTTTGGGGAGTAAATAAATAAATAAATAAATCTAGATGAACGATTTTGTTTTAAAAATAACGTTTGAGCATGAATCTTGGTACATGGGACTGACTGCAATTAAGTAGATCAGAAATCTACTACGCTTTGGAAGGAATTGTATCACCCCAAAAGAAAATCACCAGCCTGTACTTTAAAAGCCTTTTACTGATCATTAGAATAATGCCAGGTTCTTAAATATGCACAGGCAGCTTATAAACACTGTATATCCCCAAGAAGTGCATATTGCCCAACACGCATCTCAGATGTAGCCAAAGAAATAACAGACAGGGAGAATTGACTAGAAAGTGGCACCAAGGGCCATGAAGAACAATGGAGGAGTCAATTCCTCCCAGAAAGCAAAATTAGAATAATCAAGGAACTTCATCTATCCCTAGGGAGGGTACCTTCATAATGACTGTCAGAGCGATTTCATAATTACTGTGGGCCAGCAATTGATCTGTGTCTACTGTTCTTCTTTCCAAATGGGAGTATTAATTGTGGTTTTTTATTGCTGCTCCACAACTGTATGTTTGCTTGGTAGGGAAAAGGAAGGGTAGGTAATTTCACTGGGCCCTGAACAACGACCTATGGACTTGATGAAAAGAATCAGAGATCCTGGCTGGATTTAGAGTTATGTTTCTTGGGGAGGGGGTGTGTAATTTATGCTTGAAAGGAACCGTTTAATGGATATGATAAGAAGATAGACCCTAGTAGGAGTAGCCTGTATGTTCACCAAATAAGCTTCCTTTTCCTCCTGGTCACACAGTTGACTGCATTTGCGAGCCTCACTTGCCATCAGGTATGTCCATATCACAGCTTTTGCCAATGAAATTTGGCAGAAATGGATATGTATCTCCAGCATCTAATACAGAGCTCTCAAGATAGTAGATGCTAAATAAAAAATAATGAGCACCCTGTTCTCTCTCACACTTATTTTCAATTTAGTCACTCAATAAAAACTGAGTAACTAAAAAATAAAAACTCTCATTCTTTGGCCTCCTAGGACCCTCCCACTTACGGCTGAACTAAGACTTCTCTTCCCATAATATCTCATGAGCCACAATATTTCACACATCTTCACTACTATCAGAATTTACTTCTCTTTCCTCCACACCTTCCAAATTTTCCAAAGTGGTGTCAATTAAACTGTATTAAGGGCATTCTCACTGGTGTCTTTTTGGCTTCCATGCCCTAACTTCAGAGATACACTTTAGTGAAGGCTCTCTCAGGTTGAGAGTTAGGCTAGTGGGGATTTGCCCTTTCTGATAGACTTTTCCATAGAAATGATCCTGTCCCCAGAAATTGACAATAAACCAGTTAAGGAAAGTTTTATAAAAATGTATCACTTTAAGTATAGTTTTTGGGAATTGCATTACCAGGCCCTAGATAAAAATGCAATTGCAGTAGGATAAGTCTAAAACACCTCTTTGGAAAGCAAAAGGTTATATGACAGATTGCAAGGCCAAATTTAAATTTTTTGTATGTGAAATATCTTTGCAGCAGCAATGTTGTTTGTCTTCCCTTTGTGTTATCACAAAATTAACTGAGCAATCTAGAAAGAATTCTAAAGTGGTAAATATATGTGTTCTTTGAAAATAAACAAACACTTTTTAGACATGACCAGTTGCTTAAATACACTATCGATCATTATAATGAAGACCCCAGTCTTTCACTAACACACAAAGCATATCGTTTTGGCTTATGAATTGGCTGTGACGAGGCCCTTCCCCCTCTCCTTTTTTATGGTCTGTGAACATCACCCCCCTACATTTTTCTGTATATAGACTAATTAAGAGAATAATGTTTCATTTGATTTTCCTATTTTTATCAAAAGTGATTATCTTTAACAAATTCTTTAAATTGTTCTGCGTTTTGTATCAGTGATTAATGTATTGTGCCTGGTTCTTCTTGCCTGTTAATTGTTTTATACAAGTGGATGCTAATATAAGCAATAAGGTTTTATTAATGTCCCAATCAAATATATTGAAGCATATATGTGTTAAATATACGCGTGCTAAATAGGTGATCTTTCTTAAAAGAACATTAGGTTTTGAACATTGATCCATATGTATTAATTAATGTCTCTTTCAAAGCTTTTCTGTAAGATGATTAAAATTGTTTATATTTTATCATGTAAAGCAGTACATCTATTAACATATAGATTTATTCACAAAGTGTAAATGAAACTACACCACCTGAAGACACAAACTTGAATATAGATAGATTTATAATTCAACCCGTATTTATTTCAAAATAGGTCATCCATTAAAATAAAGTCTTGCTCTGCCAAATTATGAAAAAAAAGTTATCTGGAATTAAACAAAATAGAATTTGTTGAAATCATAAATCCAGAAATATGTTTAATTATGGTACTCTGATTCTATCAAAAATGCAGCTTCCATTATCAAGAAACATCCCCAAATTATACTTGGTTCAAGCATTAGTTACAGAAACTCAGAGACACTAAAAAAAAAAAAAAAGATTTAGCAAAGACAGAATAAAGCATTGATATCAATGTAAATATGTTCATATCAAACAGGATTTAACTCTTTTCCTCTCAACTTTCTAATAGCTATTAACATGGAATCTTACCATAATGTTTTACCTGATTAACCTTCAAATTGAATCACTGCCCATGAGTAAATTAAATCTGGTTTCAAACATTCTCTGAAAGTTCAGTTATTTAGTTAATTTTCATCCATTTTTCTTTAAGTGTGAAATTTTTAATTTCAAAAAAAAGATATGAAGATAGATATCCTATCTATCTAGCTTCAGCCTGGTCAAACCAAAAAGATTCAAATGTTCACAGCCATAATAAGCAAAGAGTTAGTAAAAATCTGTAGGAGAAAGACATACCATCTGTGGTAGTTTGAAAACACGTGGTTTAAATTGCTTGTTTAAAATTTTTGTTACTACTCCGAGTGAGAAATCAGATCTGTGTACCCTCCCCTAGATTCTGGTCAACTTTGTGACTGCTTCAACCAATAGAGTACAGCCAAATAATGCTGTGTGACTTCCAAAGCCACATCATGAAAGACAGTGCAGCTTCGCAGGAGCACTTACACTTGGAGCCCTCAATATCTGTATAAGTAGTTCACTGATTCTAAAGACTCTCTGCTATGAAGAAGCCAAACTACACGAAGAGACCCTAATAAGGCTTCTGGTCAGCAATCCTAGTCTTTGACTTATCTCAACCCAGAGGCCAGACATATGAGTAAATGAGTTTGTGTACGTATTAGTATTAATGGTGTGTATTGATACAGGTGCATAGTAGTTTCTGCAATGAACTGATGGTGCGTCTCCACAATTCATATGGTGAAACCTTAATCCCAATGTGTTGGTCTTTGGAAGTGGGGCCTTTGAGAGGCAGGTAGTTCATGAGGGTGGAGCTCTCAAGAATGGAATTAGTGCCCTTAGGAGAACAGGCCAGAAATCTAGCTAGCCCTTTTCTGTCTTCTGAGGATACAATAAGGGGTCAACAATCTGCAACCTGGGAGAGGGTCCTCACCAGAACCCAACTATGCTGGCACCTTGATCTTAGACTTTCAGCTTCCTGAACTGTGAGAAGTGTGTGCTGTTTATAAGCCACTCAGTCTATTGTGCTTTGTTATAGTACGCCAAGTTAACTAGGGCAGTTTCCTATGCTGCTATAATAAATTACCACAAATTAAGTGATTTGAAGCAATGCAAATTTATTATCTTGCAATTTGGACATCAGAAATCCAAAAGGAGTTTCGTTGGACTATTCCTTCTGGAGACTCTACGGGAGCATCTTTTCCTCACCTCTTCCAGCTTCTAGAGGCTGCTGGCATTCCCAGCTTATAACCAATTCTTTCATCTTCAAAACCAACAATAGATAATTGAGTCTTTCTCCCATCACGTTACTCTGACACTCACTCTCTTACCTCCCTTTTTCACTTATAAGGAACCTTGTGATTACATTGGACCCAGTTGGATAAATTTTTAACACCCTTAATAAAAACTACATAAATGAAGTCTATTTTTCATATTCTGAAATCTAGGTATTACAAAGTTTTTTCAAAGTGAAATATGTTATATTACACATTATGATTTAGCTAAGTATTTGTTCCAAAAATCAAGATCTCAGTTCTGTAGCTTAAAATGCCTACAAAATTACCATGATAATTTAACAGCCCAGTGAAGATTTTTCACCTATTTGTATTGTAGGGGAACTATTGGCCCTCTGAAGATTTGCTAAAAAATCAACTTGCAAAAGGCCAATTAATGGGAAAAAGGTATACAAATTTATTTAACATGTATACACGGGATCATTCAGAATGCTGGATCCTTTAGAATTCACAAAGATACAGGAGTAATTGTCTCTTTTTATGCTTAAGTTCAACAAAGTATGGACAGTCATGCAGAAATATAACTGGACAAAAAGGGTATGATCTAATGCTGATAGACTGAGTGGGCAAAACCCAGCAAGGTATATCTGTCTATATTCTTCTTGGCTTTTCCTTCTCTTTGGGTCTAGGGTAGGACCCTCTTGGGAATGGGGGTCTTATGATCTACAGTCAAACAAGGTGGGTCAGATATTTACAGCCAGTTTTTACACAGAAAGGTG
The DNA here is from genome assembly GCF_000956105.1 of Propithecus coquereli. NCBI lineage: Eukaryota > Metazoa > Chordata > Mammalia > Primates > Indriidae > Propithecus > Propithecus coquereli. The sequence goes on from NW_012140191.1 coordinate 2,220,342, forward strand.
GAGGGAAAGTTAGAGTAATATTTTGAGGCTTTACAGCTGGCTTTGGAGAAAAGGAGTTCTGGTTTCTATGACCTGCTTTGGGGAAAAGGGATTCTAGTTTCTATGGCTACCCTCAGGGGAGAATGTTGCTGAGAGGAGGGCAGGAGAAGGTCAGAGAAAAACTTTTGCTTCTGAGACTGCTTTTGAGGCCTTCATTTTGGGGTACTGTTTTCTGAGCCCCAAAAGTATTTATCCTGTTTACCATGTCCATTAATACAGCTTGAATACTGTAAGTTTCCAGAAAGTCTAGATTAATGAACGAACTAGCAGGAAAGTGCACACAGAATAAATTCCCAACCCCTTAGCATGGTATTTAATATCATTGGCAATTTGGACCCTTCTGACTTTCCAGCCTCATCTCTTGCCCTTTTACTGACCCATCCCATATTCTGGTCTAATCTTACCTAGGCATAAATACATTTTTCTGCCTCAGCCTCTTTTGTTGTCTCTACCTGGAAAGTTTCCCTTCTCTCTAATGAACCCTGTTCACAGATGCTCAACTAAGAGGGTACACCAGAAGCACCAAAAGAATTTTGTTTTTATCGTTTGGAGGGTTGGAGGGTTTCCTTTTGTATTAATACAAATGCCCAAGGCCCACCCATGGAATGCACTTAATCATAATCTCTCGAATGTGGACAAGATAAAACTATAATTTGAAAAACATATACAAGTGATGTTAATGGGACTATAAGCCATTGACCTATTGAAATAGAAAATAACTTCTCCTTGACAATTGTACCCTTTCTGCACATATAGCTAGGAGTTATACTTAACTATTTACACGTACTACCACAATCTTATAACCATCTAATCAATCACAAGGTCCTGTGGTATAATTATATCTTGGGATATAATTTTTTTTTAATTATATCTGAAAACTCTGCCCCTTTCCATGTTCATTGCCTTCAATTAGGGCCCAAGCCAACAAATTTAGACTATTGCAATACTCATCTAATTGCCTCTAGTCCTGATTGCCTTCAATCCAGACTTCACAAATCAATCAGAGGAATATTTTAAAAAATGGATATCCCTATGATTACTTTTCTGCTTAAAACATTTTATTAACTCTTCATAAGGCAAATGTTCATACAGCAGAGACCAATTGCTTCAGAACCCCTATGGAGCATGCCCACACTCATCATCCTAACTCAGATTCTCACCTTTGTTTATCTAATTCATCATTCAGGTCTCAATTTAAATAACTTCCTTAAAATCCTTTCTTCACACCCTCTTACACATGTATGAATGCCCGTAAGTTAGGCCTTCTTGTTATCTTTTATCAGAATCTTTGCTCATTCTTTTTTCAGCCATCATTACATCTCTAATTACTTGCTTTCCTAGGTATACTGTAAACTTCAGAAGAGCCGGGGCCGCACCTGCCTTCCTAGTACATGGCGAGAATTTTTAATGAAGACATAAATGAATAAATAAAAAAAAAAAATGACTGCAAGCATTTGTTTCCAGTTACCAGATGTTTTATTTTGTTTAAATACAATTTTAAAAATTGGAGAATGCCAAGCTAAATATTTTGTTGATTTTGTCTAAAAAAAAAAAAATGCTTCTTGTTTTCTTTCTACAGATGCTTAGAAGCTTTAGATGAAAATGTTAATGATTGTAAAACATATATTTTATATAGGAAAAAAACACAGTCATACATATGTGGATAGTGTATTAGTCATGGAGTGGGCCACAAACAGATGGCACATCATTGAGGAGTCTCCAATAAAGAGATCTTTACCATGGTGTGGTTGGGTGTAAGGCAACCTCAGTGCAGCCCTGCAATGCTAGTTAACAGCATTCTCCTTCCTCTCTCCAGTCTCCTGCTGGGTTTCCGTGGTGAAATCCCACTGGAAGCAAAAAGGCAAGGAACTTTGACAAATTCCAAAGCAATCTCTCAGGACACAGAAGAGGGTAGACAACAGTAGAGTGTGGGTCTCCAGGAAATAAGGAAGCTCATAGCCAACAACATCACCATTCTTTTTCCAGTGAGCATAGAATTTCTGAGTGTGTGTTGCAATACTTTTGCTGTTGTTTGTTTTAGACGATGAAGGGAAATAAGATACGAGGATTCTATCAACGTACCTGACACAATTTCTATACCTATCTCCTTCCCCAAGAGCATTTTCTTTTTCCTCTCCCACCCTCTTAACAACAACAACAAAAAAAATGTTAAGATCCTGAAATTTAAAAAGACAAGCCTTCTTAGTATTGGTGTCCTTGTATGACTGAACATTTCCAGGCTGTAGAAATGTATTCTATTCAAATTCCAGTCCTCTTTTATTTTGACATCAAAAGGAATTTGTGTTTTCTCAAGAAAAAATGAAAAATGATAGGACCAGCTTTTTGCTGTTTTCTCCTACTAGGCAGAGGGTTCACTCTGGAGGGCACACATATGTTTTTCTTCCTTCCAAGGATGCCATTTTACTTTTGGATAAACAAGAAGTGAATGTTTTCTGAGTGGAGGAAAACATGGCCTCAGAGGATTCGAATGTTTACTAGGTTGTTTATCTTCTAACTGAAAAAGTATTTATTGTTTTCTGAGTCTCTACTCAACTTATGGTCTAAGTCTGAGGGAGAAAGATAGAGAGATGGAGACAGAGACAGAGAGGGAGAGAGAATTGGCTAAGGAAGAAGATAGGAAACAGGATGGAAAATGTCTTAGATCATTAGTTCTTTACAGTCATCTTTTCTACCATATAGAAATCATAAAGGAAATAACTAAAAAATCAACAATGTCAATTTTTTTAAAAGCTTGTTCTACTCAGAGTGTCACAAAAAATATCTACCTATATGTGAATAAATAGCTTTAAAGAAGAAAACTTAACCTTGACTAGTTTTCTCCCTTGGTCTTCATTCTCTTTATCGTTTTTTAATCTTGGACCATTTTAACTGAACTTTCTTGAAAATTCCCTCTCTTAGATTCTCTGGCATAAGTAAGGTTACCTTGGAATGACCTTTCTTATCCTGCCTTTTCAGAATGTAATCATTTCCTAAAATTCTGCCCTTAAGGCTCTTCTCTTCCCTTTCTGCCCTCGTCTATTCAGGAAACACAATCATTCCCATTGCCTCAGTTATCCCACTTAAGAAAACAATTCCCAGACCTCTTAATTCCTGAACCCAGTTCCATAGTTGCAATAACAAACTCAACATTTGTACATTTTTTAACATCTACATCATTCTTTCAGTTTCTTAACTCAAAAAGTCAGATTCACATTTGTCTCCCTTTTTACTCTCCATTATATAACTAGTTCCCAAATCCCAATGCCTTTTGCATTACACATCCTCCTCCCCATTCTTCTTGTCACCACACTGGTTCTGAAACAGGAGTGAGATGCTGCGCAGGCAGTTAGGGCAGCGGTCAGAAGTAGAAGGCAAACAGGATAAGAAAGCCACACGCATCTGAATATGCTTAGCTAAGATAAATGTAACCAATAAGGACTCTGTAATTATTTTACTTTAGCCATAATATCTTTATCTAAGATAAAAGGAGAATTCCTTTAATTGGGACAATTACCCTAAATTAACTACCCTCATTAACATAGTAAAATCGCACCCACCAGCGCCAGGACAGTTTATAAATGCCATGACCACTCCTGTAAGTTATCCTATAAGGTCAAGAAAAGGGAGGGTTCCCAGTTCTTCAGGAACTCTTCATCCCTTTCCCAGAAAATCCATGAATATTCCACTTTCAGTTTAGCATATTATTAGGGATTAGCATAAAAGGACAGACCCTAACCCTGAGGTGGCACTGTTCCTCTCTGGATCAGATTGCTCTTTACTTTTCTGTAAAAGTGTACTTTGCTTTCAATAAACCTCTCTGTTTTTCCTCACATCTGGTGTCTGAACTCTTTCTCTCACTCGTGCCATGGCACTTGAATTCCTTCCTGCCTGGAGGGCAAGAACCCTTTTCCCCAGCTGAGGCGCTAGTTTCAGTTTGGACCTGTTTTATTTCCTACCTTGACTACCAGGACCACTGCTCGCATCTTGTCTTTCCCCACTAATATTTATCCATCCTACACACTGTGGTCAGATTAGTGTACCCAAAGCATTACTGAGGTCCTCTCTGCCTATAGAAATCCTAATCTCCACTTTCAGGTGCATTTGAAATTCTACTTCCTTCATGGCATTTTTCTTGATATACACACTATAATATCTTCCTCCTTTTATATCCCAAAACTTTGTGTGCTTGTATGTGTGTGTGTGTGTTTTATGTCAATTGCCTTACCCCTAAAGCTGTTCATATGACAAAGCACATAAAAAAAGAGAAACTCAGAACTTTAAAAAAAACAATGACAAAAATGAATCTAAGTCTCTCAGTATTATATTTTGCATTCTTTGTTTACATAAACTTCCAAACAGTATTAATTTGATTCCTCTGTTTTCCAACATTCTTTGAATTCTGATTCATTCATTTAAATGTTAGACATCAAGACTGAACTCCCTTAATTATTCAGAAACTATGGAATCTAGAGAGTGGTAATTTGGTACAAAACAAATGTAAGTAGAAAGAGTGAGAGAAGACATGGAATGCAACCTGTATGTGCTATTACAGTTTTGTGAACTTTAAATTGAATTTCTGAAGAAAAGCAGCTCATTTTTGCATTACCTAGAACCTGCTCAAAATGAAACCTCAGCCATTTGTGAGTCCTCAAGGCCACACAAAAGCCCAGGTCTAATGATGAACACTAACCTCCACCCCACTGGTTTCTTGGCCTATTGTCACCAATAGCTTTCTTAATAGCTGCAAAAGTCACAAGTGCTTAGCTAAGGAAAAAAAAAAAAAAAAAAGGTACTGCAAAAATCAAGGGTGTAGCTAGCTCATTTATATAGATTAGAAATATCAATATTCTTTAACAATATTTCTCATCTTGCCCTGTGGATGTAGCATCACCCAAAAGCCCAAGAAAATTATATCATTTTTTTAGCATTTTCATGGTACAAAATTGTTCTCATCTGGCTGGCAATCTGAAAGACAGCTTATCTATAAAAAGAGCTTCAACAGAAGTTAGCACATTTGGAGTCCATGTGACCATGTTCACATGTGGAACAGCTTTGTTGACCTTATTCCCACCTCCTTTTTTTTCCTCTAAGAAGAAAGAAATATGCTAATTTAAATTAAATATTCAAATTAAATACCATAAGTGAGAAATATTTAGGTGTTACTGGGAAACTGGGTAGGTTGGATAGAAGGAAGAGATCACGTATAACTAAGTCTTTGTGTGCACAGTATCAAAAATGAAAACAAGCAATGTCAAACCCAGTGACTGCACACTTCACAGCAATAGCGCTGTCTCCCTTCACTTTAGTGAAAAGAAGCCTCCTCAGTCACTTAAATGGTCAGAGGCAAATATTTTATGGCAAAGAGTAGCTTTCAGCTGGAGGTTTAAATGCTTTAGATTTTTGGAACACAAAAGTGTGAAGTAATCTAGAATGTACCAAAGCAGTATCTCTCAAATTCTTCCCTATAGTTTATTCATTTCGCTAGTAAAATCTCCTGAGATTTTTGAAAATCCCAAATAACCTTGTCAAAAGTCTGAATATTTAATTCACCTCATGGACTAATATTTTTTAAAATATCTATAATTTATAGAAAGCTGAGACTTTTGGTAAATGATCCATAAGGTACCCTCAGACTTAAGTCCTAACATTTACTTACAGCAATAAAGTTGAACTGAACTTCGATCCCAGTAGAATTCTTGCTTACAAATAAGAAATACCTCTTCCTTGTCTCTATCTTCTAAAATCCACTCTCAAAGCCACTTGCTTTGTTAACTTTCATAGCATGTATTCTCACTACAGCCTTCAACACCTGAAAAATTAGTGGAAGAATTTGACTGATTATAGAGGCTGTTTTCCTTGTTCCACAGCTTGTTCTAAAAGGGATACTCAGCAGAACTTGCATTTTTTTCTTTCATTTTGTGCTGTCTGCATGAGTAATTACCTCCCTGATTTCTGAGATGCAATTGAGTAGCTTCCACATTAGAAAAATCCAAAGATTGATAGAGCCATCGCTCCTAAAGGATTGGTCTGCTGCTATAATTCCACAGAGTAGGTCATTCAAATAGCAACATGCTACAAAGTTTAATTTCTCTGGTTTTTAAAAGCCAGATATTGCTACCATTTCAAGGGAAACTGGAAAGGTCTCATAGGTCCTTTATACAGGTGAAGAACTTTAAATTCCCCTGTGGGGGTTGCTTCCCACCCTCATGGAATGTGCCATCCCACAGGGTGCCTGAGAGAAACCAAGGTGCAAAGTTCACTTTCTTGAAAAATATAGCTTATGACAATTAATTTGCTCATCTTGTTAATGGCAATTTTGAAATATCTACACTGATAACTTCAGAGCAAGCTGAAATCAACTATGCAAATGCCTTAGCAGTATTTGAATTATTGTGAAAATTTATAGCCTGGTTAATAATGAAGAGTTACCTATTTTAAAACAGGTATCACTGGATGAGGTGGTCTGCTCCGGCTGCCATAACAAAATACCATAGACTGGTGGCTTAAACAACAGAAATTTATTTTTGCACAGTTCTGGAGGCTGGATGTCTGAAATCAGGGTGCCAGGATGGTTGGGTTCTGATGAGGGCTCTCTCACTGGGTTGCAGACAGCCACCTTCTTTTGTGTCCTCATATGGTGTGGGGTGAGGTGGAGAGAGAGAGATCTCTGGTGTATCTTCCTCTTTATAAGGATGCTAGTTCTATTGGATCAGGGCTCCACCCTTTAAGACTCCATTTAATCTAAATCACCTCCTTAAAGGCCCTATCTCCAATATAGTTATACGGGGAGTTGGGGCTTTAACAGATGAATTTTGGAAAGATACGATTCAGTCCACAGCACAGTCTAAAGAAAAATAAAGATACGGTGAGTATTCACACATTCAGACACTCAAAATATGTACAATTCCAGACTCGTGTTATGTATGCGTGAAATCTGGGCTCCGGCTTTGGTTTCTCCTTTTTTTTTTTTTTTTTTTTTAACTAATTAGTCTGGTGGTCCCTTGTATCAAGCAGGTATCTGGCATGTATACTACAGAGATTGCACAAACCATTACAAATAAAATTATTTGTAGCTAGCCAAAGAAAACAGAATCAAGTTTTGTTTATTCCCTAGTACTTTTCAAATTAGCTTATTTATTATATTTACAAGCTTATTCAATTTGTTACAGATGTTCAGGGGAAAGTTTTGTAAGCATTTACCGTTAGAATGTTTTTCATAAAATCTATTTTCCAAATGTATCAATAATGACAAAAGATCTCCTAACAGAATATTAAGCTAGGAAATTCATCTAAACATCACAACTGTAATCATAAGTGGTATAAGCTCTAGTTGCTGTCTGATTAAATTTGGCTCAGTATAATGTTGTTGGAATCATTATTTTTGACTCAATTTTTTTTCTCTTTAAGTAAAAGTAAACCCCAAAGTAGAAAGAATATAAGAAGAAATTATGGTCTCCCAAACTAAATTCTCAATGAAAGCAGTGAGTTTAATTTTCAGATAATCTTAGACATGTTTTCTTCTTCTAGCAATATTGAAAATAGACTCCTACTTTTTAGATAGAATGACAGTGTTGTTTTTAAATTTAAATATTTATATTCACTCTATTTGTATCACCGGGAACTTTTTTAAAACAAATTTTTCTGTTTTACTATTTATTCTTGAATTTTAAAATTAGTTCTGCCCCATAGTTAGAAAAGCAAGATCTTTTAAGTTAGCTGCACATTTAATTAATTGAAATTCAGCCTCCCAAGACAAACCACAGATGCCGTACATGTTTAGCAGGGTCTTCTAACCAGCTGTACTAATCTTGGCAGTAACAGTACCCTGTAGCTAAACATCTGGACAGAGCTAGAAAATAGAATAATAAATAATTTTAGAATTCTATCAGACAGATGCCTACAGGTGACATCACAAAACGTAAACATGGAAATAGAAACAAAAATATTTGTTGCCTGATATACCATTACACCTGAAAGACAGATCATGCAAATTTCACAGTACTGCTCTCAACAAATTTGACTTAAAGCAATATCATTTTCCATTTTATAACTAGCTATCAGATTGCATAGTATAAAATCTTAGAGTTCAAACAGAGATGAGGCAGTGCAGTTACAAAAATTGTACCATATTTTGAAGAGGCGAAGGCACTGGCTCTCTTATGATTTAGTACTTAATGTCAGGAATAAATTTAACTTCCCTAGAGAGCATAATTTTAAAAAAGAATGCTCCTATGCCTCAACCCTGCCCACTTCATTAAGACACCATTGAATTTACCGTAAGACTTGTGAGAACTGGTTGCTTATTTTTAAAGGTTCTATCGAAGAGGCATATTTTTCTATCTGTACAGCATTTAAAACAATAGTTGACATTATTTGTTTTCACTTTAACACAGATGGAAGTTGAAAGGACTTCTACACCACTTGCTTTGTTTGTCATGATTCCAGGATGACTAAACAACTTTAATACCCATGTTCCCAGGGTGGATTTAGGAATTTTTTGACGATACAAAGAAAGAATGAAGACTGTCTCATGCCTAATGGCAAATTTCTATTGTAATAGATAGGAATACAGACTACGGTTGTACGTTAGACATGTTTTTTTCTATAAAAGGATGAATTGAAAATATCTTCCTCAATTTCACATTAGAAAATAGGAACAATCAAGGATATATGTTAGTAAAATAATTTGAGCCTAAAATAAACATAACCAATGTATATAGGATAGGATATTTGAAAATTTTAGTTTGATTCTGCGGCAAGACCAGACATTGAGAAAGCGGTTCTTACTCCCATGGGAACTCATAACTCATTAATTAAAATCTCTAGATAATCTGAGACAAAATATCATAAAACTTTATTTGTTTTGAATTTGTCATTCAGTGATTAGTCATAAAAATTCACAGTTCAGAGTTCTTTTTCAACCTTTCTATGTTATTTCAAGTATATATAGAAAGTGAGCGTTAAACGCTTTCTTATGGAAGCAAATTGAGGTGGGAACATTCATGGAGGACAATATTGTTCTCTTAGGCTCTTAGGCCAGGATTTTTCTTTCATCTTACCTTTTAGAAAATTTTATTTCCTTTATATTCAGATAAAAAGTCTGTTTTCATATAAATAAAATTTTAGGGTTTTTTGAAATTTTTATTAAATCTTTTCCTTTGCAAAATAAGGTAGTCAAGTGTGTGCTGTTAAGAATTCACAACATCACTGTACCTGAAAACACCAGAAATTTACCATTCTACAATGAGGGAGGAAAGAATACCCTAAACACTATTAGTTTGCTGAGCATAATTTTCACTTCAGTAATAAAGTAAATAAGTTTCTTAAAATGTGTTTAGAAAGGTATCATGTGAGGAAGAAGGATTTTCTCATTCTAATATTCAGTGTCTTGATTGAAAGGCAATTCAATATTTGGGGAAGAGAAGAGTCCTAAAGAAACTGTGAGAGAACAAGAATCATACCTAGACAAGAACTAGGAAATTAAAATTATATTAGGGTTATAATTATAAGAAAATATGAGAACAAATAAGCTGAACATAGGGTAACATAAGGATAAAGAAACTAACATTTGTTTACTACATTTACAAACACATTCATGTGTATTTGTATATAACTATATAGCTAGAAAGGTAGATTGATAGCTGTGTATATTCACAAATCTATGTATATATTTTTTCTAGGAGCTAAACTTTAAACTCTGGTTGAAATTAACATAGAATATGTCTTGTAGATAGCAAGAAATGAATCCTACTATACAAGCATAGTATTTTATTATTATTTTATATTTATTTCAAAATGCTTCATTGTAAGTACACTATCTGGCATATTCCCCAAATATAAACCTTATTAAGAAAACAATATGTAAGGAAAATTATATTGTCAATTTACTCTGTGGGACATGCTTAATTCAAATTGTGATTTGGGAACTATGTAGCCCAGATGACGATACATATAGGAGTATACGCAACAACATATTTATGTCTTTTAAAATGATCAATTGGAAAAGATTGATCCAAAATTATGGAAGAAGGGCTATATATAGTACAATCAAAACATTATATATACATATGTACTATCTATACATGTATATATACTATATGTACATGTATGATATACATACATATGTGTTGTGTATATATATTTATATATCCTTATGTATTAAATATACCTAAATAATATATTTAAAAATAATATAGTTTACATGTAAAATATAAGGATATATGTTGATTTGTAACAGGATATATTGGACAAATTAGAGGTAAGATTTAAATATGATGGCAGCAAAAAGATCATCAAGCAAACAGAACAGGAACTGCCCCCCACGCAGTTACCTCTCTGATTGCCACGCCGTTCCTTGAACACATCAGGTGTGTTGCCACTTTAAGCCACTGGACTTAGTTGCTCTCTGTCCCTGGAATGTTCTTCCACCACAAAGATGCACATCTTTCTCTTTTAACTCCTTCAAATTTTGTTCAAGTTTCAACTTGCCGATAAGAATTTCCCTGACCCTCTATTTACTATTAGTGCTCTATACCCCCATTCCTTGTGCTTCCTGTCCCCTTACTTGCTCTAGGTTTCATTGTTGTGTTATTGTAGTGGTGGTGATTTTTATCTTAAACCACTTACAACTTTATAACATACAACTATTTAACTTACTTATTATGTTTATTACCTGTTCCTACCTACCAAAATGTAAGCTCAGTGAATATATTTTTTAAGTTCTTATGGCTTTCAAATGTTCTGAAAAATATCTACTGTAGCACCCTTAGTTCCAAGAATGACATCTCTCTAGTCACGCTAAGTTGTCATCTTTCCTTCTTGCTGTGAGTCCCCAGGGATAAAGAGCTATAGTTTAGCAGAAGAGAGCATCTTCCAGATGAATTCTAACTTCTGAAATATTCTCACCTGTGTAAAGCTCATATTCTCTGGTAGTTCTAATATAATTCAATCAAGCAATCTTCTCTGGCTATATCCGGCTGTGCTTTATTGCCACTGTTTCATGTCTACTCTTCCATAGGCCATATACACAGGATGAGACTCCCCCATAAAATCAGGACCAGACCCCTTCCCTGTCTGAGGCTGGCAGTCATTTAAGACATAGACATGGCATATCCTACTTTATAAAATGTAAATTCACTGCATTCTTTTAACAAAAAGTGGCATGTCACATTTCTACAGCATTTTATTTCATTGGATCTTCACAAAGTGGCGTTAGGACAGATATCACCAGTCTTCATTTTTCAGATGAGGAAACAGGAGTTTGTATAAATCAAGTAAGTTTCTTGAAGTCAAATTTCTAGTAAGGGAAAGAACTGGGAGTATAATATGTCTTCTGGCTTTTAATTCAATGCTGTTTTCTTCTAAATCATTCTGCTACCCTTACATCAAAACCCAGGTCACAGAAACTCTGATATAATGAAGGCACTGATACCAATTTGAGGGTAACCTGAATCACCACTCATTCCGATTCATTTCTAGTTTGTCCTGCTCTTGTTTCCCTGCTAGCTTTAAATTTCCTCATTCTCTCCAGTAGAACTAACAACCAAGATTTATTAAGGATCTACTATTGACTATCATTATACCAGTCATTTTATATGCACTATTTCATTTATTAATATATCCTGTAGTATAGGACAAGAAGAAAAGAAGATGAAAAAGGAAGAAGAAGATGAAGAAGAAGAAGAAGAAGAGGAGGAGAAGGAGGACAAAGAGAGAAAGAGAGAGAGAGAAATCGAGATTGTGTTTATTCAGTCTTCTAGGCATTCTAATAAATCAATGGACTGGGTAGGTTTCAGACATTCACGTTCCTATTCTGTCTAAATATATCCAAAATGTAATTGATACCTGTTAGGAAAGACTGAAGTCATTTCCTACATTTACACTCAGAACAGGATTTTTTAAAGCCTAACAGAAAAAAAAATGTACATCACTCATATCCCTCATTTCATAGAACGTCTTAAATTCCCAGGAGAATGTTCTGTTCATTAAGCAGTAAGCCTAGAGTTATTGGCAAAATATCACTAAATCCTTCCACATCACTTACTGCTGGCATGGATTTCTGTACAAGAGAGCACATACTCTCCATTCTGGTGAAATGCCCTGTACTGGCAAAAGTGCAGACCAAATTTCCTGAGTCTTAACTCCTGAGGGGAGTGCCTCTCCTCATCTTATCACCTATAACCCTATACTCAATTTCCTGGTCCAACCCCCTGCTAGATCTGGTTCATAAGGGATTAAGGAAAGGATTGAATAGAGGCATGCTGATCCCCAAGGGAGCTGAATTTACTTCCTGCATACTAAAGTCTTACTGTCATGCTTTATTTTCTGAAGGAAATTTTCCTCCAATACCCTCAAATGAGATTGGGAACTTGTTCTTGAAAATTGAAAACTAGTTGTTAGCCTGTCCATTCACAAGTCACTGAAAAACATGGCTAAAGTACCTGAGACAAGCCCCAAGGATATTACCATCTTTATCTTAACTGGATGGAATGGATGACCAGGTACTTGACCCAGGATCACTCAAATCATCCTTCCCCAGAGCATCACATGTGGGGAGGGCAGTGCTTCTCAGAATCCTCGTGCCTATAAAAAGGAACCACATAGAGAAAAATAACCATTAAACAAAACGAACAAAAAAGGCAACACGGGCAAGCAGTGTAGTAAAGATAACAAATAGGTTATTTTTTTGTGTATAGGTTTAAGGATTTTTAATACATAGGTTTAGGGATTAAGGACTAATTAATTCTACAATGTACATTTTTTAGAGTTTAATATCTGTAAAATCAGAATCATAGTGATACATAAAATAAAGTGAACATTACAATGAAATAATCTATGTTGCTATGCTCTTCTAAATAAAAAAATTATATTTATTTGACTTACCATATTATTTTGAGGTTACATTCAGTATATAAATAAAATTTTAAATATCCTACATATCATAAATTGACTCAGAAAAAATACAAACAAAATCTGGTTTAGGAAAAACAATTTTTGTGCTAAAATTGTAATGAGTGAATTGAAGGCATTAGAGCAGGAAGCAAAACCCTGGGGAGGTAATTAATGATTTAAAGTTTCTAGTCCAAGTGGAAGCGTTAATTCCAAACACTGAAGCACCAATATTGTGTTTATCATGATGATATTGTATCAGAAAACAATGAATTTATGAAAGTTATGTTTTATAAATATTTTCAGATAAAATGTAAATATCA